>NC_053024.1:195000579-195182141 GCF_003073215.2 Triticum urartu | reverse complement strand
GATACCTCTCCGTTTACATGGAGTGACAAATCCCAGTCTTGATTCGTGCCAACCCAACAGACACTTTCGGAGATACCTGTAATGTACCTTTATAGCCACCCAGTTACGTTGTGATGTTTGGCACACCCAAAGTATTCCTACGGTATCCGGGAGTTGCACAATCTCATGGTCTAAGGAAATGATACTTGACATTAGAAAAGCTTTAGCATACGAACTACATGATCTTGTGCTAGGCTTAGGATTGGGTCTTGTCCATCACATCATTCTCCTAATGATGTGATCCTGTTATCAACAAAATCCAATGTCCATGGTCAGGAAACCGTAACCATCTATTGATCAACGAGCTAGTCAACTAGAGGCTTACTAGGGACATGGTGTTGTCTATGTATCCACACATGTATCTGAGTTTCCTATCATTACAATTCTAGCATGGATAATAAACGATTATCATGAACAAGGAAATATTATAATAACTAATTTATTATTGCCTCTAGGGCATATTTCCAACAGTCTCCCACTTGCACTAGAGTCAATAATCCAGTTCACATCGCTATGTGATTAACACTCAAGGTCACATCCCCATGTGACTAACACCCAAAGAGTTTACTAGAGTCAATAATCTAATTCACATTACCATGTGATTAACACTCGATGAGTTCTGGTTTGATCATGTTATGCTTGTGAGAGATGTTATAGTCAATGGGTCTGAATCTTTCAGATCCGTATGTACTTTGCAAATTTCTTATGTCATCTTGTAGATGCAACTATTATGCTACATTTGGAGCTATTCCAAATAACTGTTCTACTATATGAATCCAGTTTACTACTCAGAATAATCTGGATTAGTGTCAAAGTTTGCATCGGCGTAACCCTTTACGACGAACTCTTTTACCACCTCCATAATCGAGAAAATTCCTTAGTCCACTAGTTACTAAGGATAACTTTGACTGCTGTCTTGTGATCCATTCTTAGATCACTCTTGTACCCCTTGACTGACTCATGGCAAGGCACATTTCAGGTGCGGTACACAGCATAGCATACTGTAGAGCCTATGTCTTAAGCATAGGGGACGACCTTCGTCCTTTCTCTCTATTCTGCCGTGGTCGAGCTTTAAGTCTTAACTTCATACCTTACAACCCAGGCAAGAACTCCTTCTTTGACTAATCCATCTTGAACACCTTCAAGATCATGTCAAGGTATGTGCTCATTTGAAAGTACCATTAAGCATTTTGATCTATCCTTATAGATCTTGATGCTCAATGTTCAAGTAGCTTAATCCAGGCTTTCCATTGAAAAACACTTTCCAAATAACCCTATATGCTTTCCAGAAATTCTACGTCATTTCTGATCCACAATATGTCAACAACATGTACTCATCAGAAATTCCATAGTGCTCCCACTCACTTCTTTGGAAAAACAAGTTTCTCATAAACTTTGTATAAACCCAAAATCTTTGATCATATCATCAAAGCATACATTCCAACTCCGAGATGCTTACTCCAGTCCTCAGAAGGATTGCTGGAGCTTTGCATACTTATTAGCATCTTTCAGGATTGACAAAACCTTCCGGTTGTATCACATACAACCTTTCCTCAAAAATCGTCGAGGAAACAATGGTTTTTGGCATCCTATCTGCAAGATTTCACAAATAATGCAGTAATTGCTAATATAATTCCAACAGACTCTTAGCATCGCTACGAGTGAGAAAGTCTCACCGCAGTCAACTCCTTGAACTTGTCGGGAAACTTCTTAATGACAAGTCGAGCTTTCTTAATGGTGACATTTACCATCATTGTCCGTCTTCCTTTTAAAATCCATCTGTACTCAACAGCCTTACGACCATCAAGTAGTTCTTCCAAAGTCTACACTTTGTTTCCATACATGGATCCTCTCTCGGATTTTATGGCCTCGAGCCATTTATTGGAATCCGGGCCCACCATCGCTTCTCCATAGCTTGTAGGTTCATTGTTGTCTAGCAACATGACTTCCAAGACAGGATTACGTACCACTCTGAAGTAGTACGCATCCTTGTCATCCCACGAGGTTTGGTAGTGACTTGATCTGAAGTTTCATGATCACTATCGTAAGCTTCCACTTCAATTGGTGTAGGTGCCACAGGAACAACTTCCTGTGCCCTGCCACACACTAGTTGAAGAGACGGTTCAATAACCTCATCAAGTCTCCACCACCCTCCCACTCAATTCTTTCGAGAGAAACTTTTCCTCGAGAAAGGACCCGATTCTAGAAACAATCCCTTATTGCTTTCGAATCTGAGACAGGAGGTATACCCAACTGTTTTGGGTGTCCTATGAAGATGCATTTATCCGCTTTGGGTTCGAGCTTATCAGCCTGAAACCTTTTCACATAAGCGTCGCAGCCCCAAACTTTTAAGAAATGACAGCTTAGGTTTCTCTAAACCATAGTTCATACGGTGTCATCTCATCGGAATTACGTGGTGCCCCTTTTAAAGTGAATGTGGTTGTCTCTAATGCCTAACCCATAAACTATCGTGGTAATTCGATAAGAGACATCATGGTATGCATCATATCCAATAGGGTGCAGTTATGATGTTCGGACACACCATCACACTATGGTGTTCCAGGCTGTATTAGTTGTGAAACAATTTCCACAATGTCTTAATTCTGTGCCAAACTCGTAATTAAGATATTCATCTCTATGATCATATCATAGATCTTTTATCCTCTCGTCACGACGATCTTTCAACTTCACCCTGAAATTACTTGAACCTTTCAATAATTCAGACTCATGATTCATCAAGTAAATATACTCAACATCTACTCAAATCATCTGTGAAGTAAGAACATAACGATATCCACTACACGCCTCAGCACTCATTGGACTGGACACATCAAAATGTATTACTTCCAACAAGTTGCTTCCTAGTTCCATTTTACTGAAACCGAGGCTTTCAGTCATCTTGCCCATGTGGTATGATTTGCATGTCTCAAGTGATTCAAAATCAAGTGAGTCCAAACGATCCATCTATATAGAGTTTCTTCATGCATATCTACCAACAAACATGGTTCGCATGTCTCAATCCTTTCAAAAAAATGAGTGAGTCCAAAGATCCATCAACATGGAGCTTCTTCATGCGTTTTATACCGATATGACTTACGTGGCAGTGCCACAAGTAGGTGGTACTATCATTACTATCTTTTGGCATGAACATGTGTATCACTATGATCGAGATTCAATGAACCATTCATTTTAGGTGCAAGACCATTGAAGGTATTATTCAAATAAACAGAGTAACCGTTATTCTCCTTAAATGAATAACCGTATTGTGATAGACATAATCCAATCATGTCTATGCTCAACGCAAACACCAATCTCGATGGTAGAGGGAGCGTGCGATGCTTGATCATATCAACATTGGAAACACTTCCAACACATATCGTCAGCTCACCTTTAGCTAGTCTCCGTTTGTTCTGTAGCTTTTATTTCGAGTTACTAATACTTAGCAACCGAACCGGTATCTAATACCCTGGTGCTACTAGGAGTACTAGTAAAGTACACATTAACATAATACATCCAATATACTTCTATCGACCTTGCCAGCCTTCTTATCTACCAAGTATCTAGGGTAATTCTGCTCCAGTGGCTGTTCCCCTTATTACAGAGTCACTTAGTCTCGGGTTTGGGTTCAACCTTGGGTCTCTTCACTAGAGCAGTAGCTGATTTGCCGTCTCATGAAGTATCCCTTCTTGCCCTTGCCCTTCTTGAAACTAGTGGTTTCACCAACCACCAACAATTGATGCTCCTTCTTGATTTCTACTTTTGTGGTGTCAAACATCGTGAATATCTCAAGGATCATCATATATGTCCCTGATATATTATAGTTCATCATGAAGCTCTAGCAGCTTGGTGGTAATGACTTCGGAGAACTATCACTATTTCATCTGGAAGATCAACTCCCACTTGATTCAAGCGATTGTTGTACTCAGACAATCTAAGCACAAGCTCAACAATTGAGCTTTTCTCCTTAGTTTGTAGGCTAAGAAAATCATCGGAGGTCTTATACCTCTTGACGTGGGCATGAGCCTGAAATCCCAATTTCAGCCCTCGAAACATCTCATATGTTTCGCGACGTTTCAAAACCGTCTTCGGTGCCTCAATTCTAAACCGTTTAACTGAACTATCACGTAGTTATCAAAATGTGTATGTCAGATGTTCGCAACATCCATAGACGACGTTCGAGGTTCAGCACACTGAGCGGTGCATTAAGGACATAAGCCTTCTATGAAGCAATGAGGACAATCCTCAGTTTACGGACCTAGTCCGCATAATTGCTACTACCAACTTTCAACTAAATTTTCTCTAGGAACATATCTAAACAGTGGAACTAAAGCGCGAGCTTCGACATAATATGCGAAGACCTTTTGACTATGTTCAGGATAATTAAGTTCATCTTATGAACTCCCACTCAGATAGACATCCCTCTAGTCATCTAAGTGATTACATGATCCGAGTCAACTAGGCCGTGTCCGATCATCACGTGAGACGGACTAGTCATCATCGGTGAACATCTTCATGTTGATCGTATCTACCATACGACTCATGCTCGACCTTTCGGTCTCTTGTGTTCCGAGGCCATGTCTGTACATGCTAGGCTCGTCAAGTCAACCTAAGTGTTTCGCGTGTGTAAATCTGTCTTACACCCGTTGTATGTGAACGTTAGAATCTATCACACCCGATCATCACATGGTGCTTCGAAACAACGAACTGTCGCAACGGTGCACAGTTAGGGGGAACACTTTCTTGAAATTATTATGAGGGATCATCTTATTTACTACCGTCGTTCTAAGTAAACAAGTTGCAAAAACATGATAAACATCACATGTAATCAAATAGTGACATGATATGGCCATCATCACTTTGCTCCTCTTGATCTCCATCTTCGGGGCTCCATGATCATCATCGTCACCGGCATGACACCATGATCTCCATCATCATGATCTCCATCATCGTGTCTCCATGAAGTTGCCTCGCCGACTATTACTTCTACTACTACAGCTAATGGTTAGCAATAAAGTAAAGTAATTACACGACGTTTATGTTGACACGCAGGTCATAAATAAATTAAGACAACTCCTATGGCTCCTGCCAGTTGTCATACTCATCGACATGCAAGTCGTGATTCCTATTACAAGAACATGATCATCTCATACATCACATATATCATTCATCACATCCTTTGGCCATATCACATCACATAGCATACCCTGCAAAAACAAGTTAGACGTCCTCTAATTGTTGTTTGCATGTTTTACGTGGCTGCTATGGGTTTCTAGCAAGAACGTTTCTTACCTACGCAAAAACCACAACGTGATATGCCAATCGCTATTTACCCTTCATAAGGACCCTTTTCATCGAATCCGATCCGACTAAAGTGGGAGAGACAGACACCCGCTAGCCACCTTATGCAACTAGTGCATGTTCGTTGGTGGAACCAGTCTCACGTAAGAGTACGTGTAAGGTCGGTCCGGGCCGCTTCATCCCACAATGCCACCGAATCAAGATTGGACTAGTAACGGTAAGCATATTGAACAAAATCAACGCCCACAACTACTTTGTGTTCTACTCGTGCATAGAAACTACGCATAGACCTAGCTCATGATGCCACTGTAGGGGAACGTAGCATAAATTCAAAATTTTCCCACGTGTCACCAAGATCTATCTATGGAGTCATATAGCAATGAGGGAGGAGTGGATCTACATACCCTTGTAGATCACGCGCGGAAGCGTTCAAGAGAACGGGGTTGATGGAGTCGTACTCGTCGTGATCCAAATCACTGATGATCCTAGCGCCGAACGGACGGCACCTCCGCGTTCAACACACGTACGGAGCAGCGACGTCTCCTCCTTCTTGATCCAGCAAGGGGGGAGGAGAGGTTGATGGAGATCCAGCAGCACGACGACGTGATGGTGGAAGTAGCGAGATTCCAACAGGGCTTCGCTAAGCGCTGCGGGAGGAGGGAGATGTGTCTTGGGAGGGAGAGGGAGGCGCCAGGGCTTAGGTTGGGCTGCCCTCCCTTCCCCCACTATATATAGGGCCAAGGGAGAGGGGGGAGGCGCAGCCTTGGCCCTTCCTCCAAGGAAGGGTGCGGCCAGGGAGGAGTCCCACCTCCCCAAGGCACCTAGGAGGTGCCTTCCCCCTTTAGGACTCTTCCTTTCCCTCATCTCTTGGCGCATGGGCCTCTTGGGGCTGGTGCCCTTGGCCCATATAGGCCAAGGCGCACCCCCTACAGCCCATGTGGCCCCCTAGGGTAGGTGGCCCCACCCGGTGGACCCCCGGGACCCTTCCGGTGGTCCCGGTACAATACCGGTGACCCCGAAACTTGTCCCGATGGCCGAAATAGCACTTCCTATATATAATTCTTTACCTCCGGACCATTCCGGAACTCCTCGTGACGTCCGGGATCTCATCCGGGACTCCGAACAACTTTCGGGTTACCGCATACTAATATCTCTATAACCCTAGCATCACCGAACCTTAAGTGTGTAGACCCTACGGGTTCGGGAGACATGCAGACATGACCGAGATGACTCTCCGGTCAATAACCAACAGCGGGATCTGGATACCCATGCTGGCTCCCACATGTTCCACGATGATCTCATCGAATGAACCACGATGTCAAGGACTTAATCAATTCCGTATACAATTCCCTTTGTCTAGCGGTACGATACTTGCCCGAGATTCGATCGTCAGTATCCCGATACCTTGTTCAATCTCGTTACCGGCAAGTATCTTTACTCGTTTCGTAACACATCATCCCGTGATCAACTCCTTGATCACATTGTGCACATTATGATGATGTCCTACCGAGTGGGCCCAGAGATACCTCTCCGTTTACATGGAGTGACAAATCCCAGTCTTGATTCGTGCCAACCCAACAGACACTTTCGGAGATACCTGTAATGTACCTTTATAGCCACCCAGTTACGTTGTGATGTTTGGCACACCCAAAGTATTCCTACGGTATCCGGGAGTTGCACAATCTCATGGTCTAAGGAAATGATACTTGACATTAGAAAAGCTTTAGCATACGAACTACATGATCTTGTGCTAGGCTTAGGATTGGGTCTTGTCCATCACATCATTCTCCTAATGATGTGATCCTGTTATCAACAAAATCCAATGTCCATGGTCAGGAAACCGTAACCATCTATTGATCAACGAGCTAGTCAACTAGAGGCTTACTAGGGACATGGTGTTGTCTATGTATCCACACATGTATCTGAGTTTCCTATCATTACAATTCTAGCATGGATAATAAACGATTATCATGAACAAGGAAATATTATAATAACTAATTTATTATTGCCTCTAGGGCATATTTCCAACAGATTCCCCATATCGGTCAGAGAGAACTATTCAACTAGTCTTTGCAGTGAAGTGACAATACACGCTGCAGCAGATGGGACACTTAATTAATAAGCTGAACCAGCGTGTTGGTGTTACTAAATCAGCCTTACCCAGTATTGCCATCATGTTTTCCAGTAGAGCACACTTATGTCCTCCATTAACCGACATATGGGCCCTCTTGTGGTAGCCCCACATGTCATCGGTGTAACTATTTACACTCCAAAGGACGGTATATCCTGGTAGTAGTAGTAGAATTGAGATTTAATGCACTTTCTTCCCCGTCTTCCACTCTTCTTCCTCCTCTCTTCCCCATCGTCGGCCGCACACCATTTCCCCTCGCTCACTGCTCGCCCGCCCGCGCTATCTTCCTTGGTAGCTCGCGCGTACCATATCCCCCCGCTCACTGCTCGGCCACATGAGGAGAAGTTTCTTCGCTCACCCGCCCGAATCCACTTCCCCGCTGGCTCACAGGCACCGAAAAACCCAATGGCAGAACTGACTAACACGCAGAGCCGCGATTGGAATTCCCTCCCCGACGTTCTCTTGTAGCAGATCTGTAATCGTATGGACCTACTCAGCACCGTCCCTCTGGCCGCATGCTCGGTGTCTTTGTACCGTCTACTCGTCTGCAACCGCCCGGCTCTTTTCAAGACACCCTACTTGCTGATGCCCGATGTCGGTGTCAAAACCGGCGGATCTCGGGTAGGGGGTCCCGAACTGTGCGTCTAAGGTTGATGGTAACAGGAGGCAGGGGACACGATGTTTACCCAGGTTCGGGCCCTCTCTATGGAGGTAATACCCTACTTCCTGCTTGATTGATATTGATGAATATGAGTATTACAAGAGTTGATCTACCACGAGATCGTAATGGCTAAACCCTAGAAGTCTAGCATGTATGACTAAGGTATTGAGTATATCCTTTCCGGACTACACCCTCCGGTTTATATAGACACCGGGGGGGACCTAGGGTTACATGGATTCGGTTACATAAGATGGAATCTTCATAATTATTAGCCAAGCTTGCCTTCCACGCCAAGGAGAGTCCCATCCAGATACGGTTACAGTCTTCGGTCTTCATATCTTCACAGCCCATCAGTCCCGCCCATAGGTAACAGGCCGGACGCCTGAGGACCCCTTAGTCCAGGACTCCCTCAGTAGCCCCTGAACCCGGCTTCAATGACAAGGTATCCAACGCGTAGTGCTGTCTTCGGGATTGCAAGGCGGGTTCCTCCTTCCGAACTCCCGAATAGTCTCCAAACGAATTGTCCGAACCTGTAACACACACCGCACACAACCGCAGAGAGAATATAATAACACATGAGTCCAATCTGCTGACAACTTTAGTAATGTGACGTCATGCCTGCCCGGTCATAATTTTGAACCGATCTTCGCCTGCCGCTCCACGTTTCGAGACGTGGTTGCCATTGGCATGTCTTGTCAAAGCAAAGATCATGTCCCCTTATTGCGGGATTCTCATCAATACGGGCGTGGGTAACCCAACCATGCCGTTTACACAACCCTTGGGAGTAGGCGAACTTTAAGGCGAGTTGGGAGGCGTTCAATATTCACTGCCCTTACAAGGAGATAAGAATCCCCTTTCTTCTCCCACGCCTTCTCTCTTCCTCTGCCCTTCCACTCTCGAGCTCTAGCGCCCAAGTTCTCATCTTTTTCCCACTCGAGCAAGCACTCAACCATGTTCGGATCCAGAGGTCAAGGCAAGTGGATGGTCTCCTCCGTCAAGGAGGAGGACATTACTAAGCTTCGGGCAGCCAGGTACCTGGCGAAGATAATCGCCCACCGTCTTCCAGCCCAGGGGCAAGTCATCCCCACACCGAAGCCCAATGAGAGGGTGGTATTCATCCCTCATTTCCTCCGCGGGCTAGGGTTTCCACTCCACCATTTCGTCCACGGGCTGATGTACTATTACGGGATAGACTTCCATGATGTATCCCCAAACTCCTTCCTCAACATCTCGGCATTCATCATCGTGTGTGAGGCCTTCCTCCGCATCCAACCCCACTTCGGGCTATGGCTCAAGGTCTTCAATGTGAAGCCGAAGGTGGTGGATGGCCAGCACGCGGAGTGTGGAGGCGCCATGGTGAGCAAACTGACTAATGTCTCCTGGCCAAAAGGCACTTTCGTGGAGACTGTCAAGGAATGGCAGAAACAGTGGTTCTACATCACAGAACCCCGCGGCGCAAACTGGGCCGCCGCTGCCAAATTCAACTCCGGCGCTCCAATGTGGCTCACCTCCTGGGTTGAGAAGATCCCAAATTGGTCATCGTCAGATGAGTTGATAGTGCTACAGACGCGCGTTCAAAGTATGGTGGACAAGGATATCAAGCTTGTTGATATAATCCAGGTGATGCTAGTTCGCCGGATTCTCCCGTGCCAAAGCCGAAGCCACCCTCTATGGGAGTTTAATCCGAAGAAGCACCATACCCTGAAGAGGCTCTTCGAAACTTCTCACGAAGACGCCTAGAAATTGCTCTTCAAGGGCAACGAGACACCGCCGGCCACGAATTCAGACCGCGGGCACGACATCAATCACCTCGCCAACGAGGTATGTTATTTGCAACGCATCCCCTACTTTCTTGTTTCAAGGATGATATCTAAGCTATTATTATTATTGCTTCTTCAGGACTGGATGAAGAGGGCGAAGCAGATCCGGTGTCCGGCTCCGCTGCCTGAAGAACCAGTCATTCCGCATTTAGCGAAGATGCTGGTGCCGGCGCCCTATATGGAGCCGGTGAAGAAGGCCACGAGGAAGGCCAAGGGGGTCCGGAGTGGCCCCCGCCGCAAGGGTGCTTCGGACGCGACGTCCGAAGATAAGATCCGTTCCTTCGTCGCTGAAGACGACGACGATGAGGAGGAGAAGAGCGACTCTCCCTTTGATGGAGGGAGGAAGAAGAGGGCGGCCTCCACAATTCTGGAGGCGGAGGCTCCCAAGAAGGGCAAAGGCCCGCTCGCGGGCAGCTCCGCATGGGACGCCGACAGCAGTCCGGAGCGACACCCCCGTACCAAGCCTCGGGCCGTATCGTAAGTGCTAAGACTCGTACATGCCCATAAATCTAACATCTTCTCTTTGTCGTATTGACATGATTAATTATGCTATTGCAGTCCGGCCCATGACAGCTCCCAGCGCTCCTCATCAAGAGGCTCATTGGACTCAAAGGAGATGGCCAGCGAGACACCGCCGACCGCTTACTCTCCCAAGGCCAAGGGAGATGACGAGGTGCTCTCCCAACGGACCTTCCCAGGCCGGGGAGAGGCTCAGGAGGCGCCAGAAGGCAAAGCCTCCGTTGCCGAACACCTGGAGGAGCCAATCCCCATGGAGACTGGGGGTGAGGGCCGTATTCAGTTTGGCCCTCAACCGGACTTGATTCCGGAGACCGATACGGCTCCGGAGTCCGGCACGCAACCTCCTTTGAAAGAAGGGGGTATGCCTATTGCATTGGTGACCCCTGTCCAACCAGGGGCACCAGATAATCTGCTGGAAGCGCTGTGAGGCGCTTCCATTGTGGATGAGCACCGTGTTCTTATGGGCATGGTGATTGAGAGGGTTCAGTCTGCCAAGAGCAGACTAACCGAAGCCTGCAGCAGCCTGCTGACTGGTTTTGAGGTAAGAGACGCGAAAAGAGAGAATCCCAATACAGACAGTAGCCCCTGAGACACTGTCCGGTGTTTAGAAAGAAAAGCCGAACAGAGGATCAATCCTTTATTGTAGGAAACTAACTAAATTGTCTGTAATGAATACGCATGCGTCGTTGTTGGCCGCTGCCTCACATACTGCCAAGGTCTCCGAATTGAAGCGGAGACTGGAGCAGGCCGAGGAGGAGCTCGGCCAGGTGAGGAGGCAGTTCCAAGAAAAAGAAGGTATGTGATAACCCGTTATGTATTCAAAAAAGGTAAAATGACATGCATTTGACCGAAGTGCCATGATATGTACAGAAGCGACTGTCGAGGTCGAGGCCCTGAGGAAGGCCCTGGCCGAAGCCGAGGGGAAGGCTGTCCAACAGCAAGCCGCCCGTAAGAAGCTCAAGGCCCGGGTCAGCGAGGTCCAGCAGGAGCTCCAGGACGTGGTGAAGAAGTGTGAAGCTTTGGAGCGCGAGGTGTCGGCTCGAGAGGCAGAACTTACCAAGGCTCGTCAGAGCGCGGAGGCCGCATGGAATGAGGCCCGGGCCGCTCTCCAGGAGATCCAGGAGGTGAAGAAGATCGCAGCGAGTAAGGCGTTTAACATGAAGAGAAAGTATGCGGAGAGGAAGTACCTTTTACTAACCCGGATTCGGAGTTGCCCAGGTGCTTTTGTGGATCTGCCGCGCAGTGTATCCGATGCTGCGGAGTTCTTTCGAGCCAGGGAAGGGGATTTTCCGGAGAAGCTGTTCTGGTCGCAGTATGCTGTGCCAGAGCATCCGATGGCCTTTGCCGATCAACTGAAACAGTTGGTCGAGCTGCACAAGATGGCCGAACTGGCCATGAAGGATTTAATAATCCAACTATGACCAGCCGAAGCTATACCTAGCAGTTATTTTGGCCTCGTGAAGCGGGTTGTGGAGGCTTGTCCGCGGCTAGACATCATCAAGCGATCAGTCTGCATCGAGGGTGCCCGCATGGCCTTCGCTCATTGCAAGATATGGTGGGCGAAGATGGACGCCGTTGAGGTGGCCCAGGGGCCGCCGGAGGGCAAGGAGCACCGCACACCCAAGCGATATTTTGCGGATGTCCTGGAGGGATCTCGACTTGTAGCAACGCAGTGTGGGGAGGACGTTATTCTCGAATGGATACATTCATATTTTGCCTTGTATGATGAAAACAAATCCGCTTTGTAATATAATTTTTATTATGTTTTGATTGTATCCTCCTGTGCAGCCTTGTTTTATGAAATCTGAGGGTTGGCCAATCGTCGGCTTCTGCCCTCACGTAGGTAGTACGGAGGTGTTCGGGATGGTATCTAAACAATCTTGATCCAATTATATGGTCCTTGAAGGAGTTGTTTAGCGCAACAAACCAGGCAACCAGACTATACGGCTTGAACACCCTCACTTAGCCATAGGAGTTTTATAATAAAACATAGGCACAACCCCTGGTATACGAACCTGAGTGCTGTCAGCATCTGATCGGGAAGTACGATCCTTCGCGAAATGTGGAAAAACCTCCAACGATTTGAGACCTCCGAACAGCTGACCAGCTCTTGCCGCATCATGACAATCGGTTTTCGACTTTCTCTACTGAGGTGCTCATCTGGTTTAGACCAGGGCACAACCGTAGTAGTTCTCCCTTTACTACCCTAGCCGATGTAGCGGAACATAGGGTAGCAAGCACAGGAGCCGGGCAACCCAACTATTGACCAAAGACATGATTCGGAGCCAA
Source organism: Triticum urartu (assembly GCF_003073215.2). Classification (NCBI taxonomy): domain Eukaryota; kingdom Viridiplantae; phylum Streptophyta; class Magnoliopsida; order Poales; family Poaceae; genus Triticum; species Triticum urartu. The sequence goes on along the minus strand of NC_053024.1, from coordinate 195,169,384 downwards.
TGCATATAATGCTAAATTCGGGGTGCCGAACTATACTTATAAGAAGTGTTCGAACTTTTGTTGCTGTAATGTGGGCGCTATAAAGCCCCTGGCAAACATCAAAATGTACCAAAGTGTACCGGTGCTACCTGATGGGGTTATCCATAGGGAAACTGAAAAAGGAAAGAGAGAAAGAAAATAGAAAAGATGTAAAGGTAAAAAGCTGGGGACCTACAACTCCAGCTACAAACTATTTTCATTGTAATATAATTAGTACTTCAAGGTGCATTGATACAAGTAGTGCAATAAGCAATAGGCTATTTAACATGCTGAAACCAGGAGAGAGCTACATGTGGGTCCTGGAAGACAGGTAGAGTTATCATTAACGGAATCACCTAAAAGCCCCCGTATGTCTGCGCTCCTCGCCATCTTGGTGTATTTATCCTTCAAGAGGACCGATAACCAGACCACCCGATGGGGCCTATAGGATTAAAACCTGAAATAAAACAAGCAAAAGTGAAAGTACGTGTGTATCCGATATCGGTTCAGCCGTGCCGTGGATCACAAGCTAGCTATTCCTCCGTCGATGCCCATGGAATTTTGAGTGCGTAGTTATGTATGCGCGGCATGCAGGCCACCACTTGATCGGGACTGAAATGGAGGCTGGATTGCTAGTCAAGCTCCTAACAAGCCGAGATCTCCTACTGCAGAGTAGTCCGAACCCTCTTAAGGGTGTTCGATGGCTCGGTAGCTGAATGAAGGTTCTGCTTGAGAAGGCCGCTTTGTACTTCTGCTGCTAGGGCAGCTGTGTGCTCTTCTGTACGGAGAGAGCGTTCCGTATTGCCATTGACTGTTATGACGTCGCGTGGGCCAGGCATCTTGAGCTTAAGATAAGCATAGTGTGGCACTGCGTTGAATCGAGCAAACGCAGTTCGTCCGAGCAGTGCATGATAGCCGCTGTGGAATGGGACGATATCAAAGACTAACTCCTCGCTTCAGAAGTTGTCCGGAGATCCGAAGACAACCTCTAGTGTGATTGAGCCCGTACAACGTGCCTCTACGCCTGGGATGACTCCTTTAAATGTGGTCTTTATAGGCTTGATCCTTGATGGGTCAATGCCCATTTTTCGCATTGTATCCTGATAGAGTAGATTGAGGCTGCTACCCCCGTCCATAAGGACACGAGTCAGGTGGAACCCATCAATTATTGGGTCTAAGACCAGTGCGGCCGAGCCTCCGTGACGGATGCTGGTTGGGTGATCCCAGAGATCAAAGGTGATCGGGCATGACGACCATGGATTGAATTTTGGGGCGACTGGCTCTATCGTGTAGACGTCCCTGAGCGCATGCTTGCGCTCCCTCTTGGGGATGTCGGTAGCATATATCATGTTCACCGTTTTGACCTGAGGGGCAAACTTCTTCTGTCCCCCTGTGTTCAGTTGCCATGGCTCTTCGTCATCGTCCTTGCTTTGCGATCCCTTTTCCCTGCTCTCGACATTTAATTTGCTAGCCTGTTTGAAAACCCATCACTCTATTCGTATGATTAGGAGCCTTGTCGGGGGTGCCGTGAATCTGGCACGGACGATCAAGTATGCGGTCCAAGCTGGATGGGCCCGAATTGTTCTTTTGGAATGGCCTCTTCCGCTGACCGGACTTAGAGCCACTGAATCCGGCGTTGACCGCCGTATCCTCGGTGTTGTCACTGTTGTTTCAACGCTTGTATCTATTGCGTCGAGTCTTGTCTTTGTTGCCTTTAACTTCAGGGGTGCCAGCTTCGCTTGCATTGTTTTTGCTACGGGCCAACCAACTGTCCTCGCTCACACAAAAGCGGGTCATTAGTGCCGTGGGGTCTGCCATGGAATTTGGCTTTTCTTGGCCGAGGTGGCGAGCGAGCCATTCATCGTGGATGCTATGCTTAATAGCTGCTAGAGCTTCGGCGTCCTGACAGTCGACAATTTGGTTCTTTTTAGTTAAGAACCTTGTCCAGAATTTCCTGGCGGACTCTCCGGGCTATTGAACTATATGGCTTAAGTCATCAGCGTCCGGAGGTCGAACATATGTACCTTGGAAGTTATTGAGGAAAGCCTCTTCCAAGTCCTCCCAGCTGCCAATGGAATTTTCAGGTAGACTGTTTAGCCAATGCCGAGCTGGCCCTTTGAGTTTTAGAGGGAGGTATTTTATGGCGTGGAGGTCATCTTCGCGGGCCATATGGATGTGGAGAATGAATTCCTCGATCCACACCACGGGATCCGTGATTCCATCGTATGATTCTATGTTCACGGGCTTGAATCCTTCGGGGAATTCGTGATCCAGGACCTCATCAATGAAGCAATGAGGGTGTGCGAGGCCTCTATATCAGGCTATATCGTGAGCAGCTCTGATAGAGTCCGTCTGCGGTGTTCGGCCCCCGCATGACTGAGTTTGTCACGTCCGAATAGGTGGCCGTGGTCACGTGTCGAGGCGCGTCCTCGCGATCCGTAGATTGATCTTGTATGTCCTATTTTATTGTTCAAGTTTTGCCGGAGGTCATATGTATGGCCGTGGGCTAATTTACCTCTGCCTGAGTGATGAGGCGGGGCGGGCTGGTGTTCGGCATGAGTTGCCGTTTGTTCCGACGACGTGGTGGTCGGTCGGCCGTATTGTGCGATGGTGGTATGTACTCCGGTGCCTCCTCATCGAACTGAGGTAGCAATTTGCGCTTTGGGTAACTTTTGGTTGGGCGGTTGAGGTCGTATTCTTCGGCTGCTAGGACATCAGTCCATTTATCATTGATCAGATCTTAGTCAGCTTGAAGCTGCTGCTACTTATTTTTCAGGCTCCTTGTCGTGGCTATTAGCTGGCGCTTGAAGCACTCCTGCTCAAGAGGTTCCTTGGGCTCAATGAAATCTTCGGTGCTGAGGCTCACGTCATCTTCGTAGAGCGGGAGGTAATTATCATCCTCCGAATCTTCATGCACGGCCTGTTTAACAGGGCTAACCTGCTCATCTTCCCGTTCATCTTGTTTGTTTGCTTTATCGACGGGGTCTTCGTTGTCTTCAGCACCTCCCAGAGTGTCATCTTCTCCTATGCCGGTGTTGCTGTCTTTACTGCGGTGTGACTTAGAGCGGCGCCGCTGACGTTATCCTCAACTGGGTCTTCCTTATCGTCGCTGCTGTTCTCCTTTGGTGCATCCACCACGTATACGTCATACGAGGAAGTGGCCATCCAGCGTCCGGTGAACGGCGGGTTCTGGGCCTCTTCTTCTCCGGCATCGTCGTCCATACTATCGATGTCCTTGGAGTCGTAATCGAGTTCGTCGGTCAAATCCTCGATCGTGGCTATAAAGTGGGTGGCGGGTGGGAAGTAAAATTCTCCATCGTCAGCCCCTAGTTCGACCCGGATATAGTTCGGCTGAGAGTCCTCCGCCAAGGACAAGTTTTTTTAATGAGTTTAGCACATCGCCCAAAGGCGAGTGCTAGAAGATGTCTGCAGCGCTGAATTTGAAGATCGATAAACGATCAAGCTCGGCATCCACGGGCTCGCGCGGTTCGGAACCTACGGTCGGAGACGAGTCCGGCGTTCCGGTGGCATAGGCATCATGTGAGACCAGGTCCATGTGCGGCTCCAACGCCGTGGGATCTGCGGCCTCCGAGGTGGGGTTAATCCTCCCGTCTTTGGATGGCGCGGCCTGCTCCGGCTCTAGGGCCAGAGCGGTTACAGGAGTGATTTCCTGGATGCGGCTCGATGATAGATCTAGGTCATGATCATTGGGGTGACCGGGAGCGGTCACCGCGATATCTTATCCGGCGAAGATCAAGTCTCCACGGATGTCCGCGACGTAGTTCAAGCTACCGAATCTGACCTGATGGCCAAGGGCGTAGCTTTTGATCTGCTCCAGATGGCCAAACGAGTTGGCCCGCAGTGCGAAGCCACCGAACATGAAGATCTTCCCGGGGAGGAAAGTTTCTCCGCAGACAGCGTCATTATTGACGATTGAAGGGGCCATCAAACCTTTCAGCGATAGCATAGAGGAACTCTCAATGAAATCACCAATGTCGGTGTCAAAACCGGTGGATCTCGGGTAGGGGGTCTCGAACTGTGTGTCTAAGGTTGATGGTAACAGGAGGCAGGGGACACGATGTTTACCCAGGTTAGGGCCCTTTGTATGGAGGTAATACCCTACTTCCTGCTTGATTGATATTGATGAATATGAGTATTACAAAAGTTGATCTACCACGAGATTGTAAGGGCTAAATCCTAGAAGTCTAGCCTGTATGACTAAGGTATTGAGTATATCCTTTCCGGACTACACCCTCCGGTTTATATAGACACTGAGGGGACCTAGGGTTACATGGAGTCGGTTACATAAGATGGAATCTTCATAATTATTCACCAAGCTTGCCTTCCATGCCAAGGAGAGTCCCATCCGGACATGGGTACAGTCTTCGGTCTTCATATCTTCACAGCCCATCAGTCCGGCCCATAGGTAACAGGCCGGACGCTCGAGGACCCCTTAGTCCAGGACTCCCTCACCCGATCCTCGCAGGTGGCCCAGACACCGACTTGACGATCCTACGGAGGTTGCCGTGGTGCCCCTCGATATGCTACCACTACCCGTCCACCTGTCCTTCATGCACAGCCACTACTGGGCGGGCATGAAGGCCAACTGGATCGTCCTCATCCACCAATGCGATAGTCCGTGGCATCTCGTGGATATCTACACCCAGCGAGAGATCACCCTTCCATCATTGGATACCGCCGCCATCAAGCCTCGCGGCCCGCCGGACACTCCTGCCTACTACGCACGAGACGCGTCAAGCTTTTGGCTCGACCTCTATTTGCTGAAAGTTGTAATATGTGAAGTGCGCACACCATCAGAAGACTACATGGATTACAAGCTCATTGCCTTGTTCAACATGGGATTAGTCTATCTGGAATCCGGTCGCCATACATGGTTATGGCTCATCGTCAATCCTGTTGAGGCAACATTTTTGTCTGATGCTATAGTGCACGATGGCATCATTTACGCGGTCGACGCACAGATTGGCTGCCTATACTGGTGGAATCTATCGCCGTGTAATTGTTCTATCGCATCTCATCTTTACCTTATGAATACGACTGCCTGTTCATTGTTACAAATTTAGAATAGATAGTATGTCTATAACCACATCATTGCTATATGTTCCTCTCATTTCCTAGATTTTTATGACCACACATGTTATTGTTAGAGTTGGTATGAGAACAATTGGCATCTAATGTTAGAATAGATATTATGAGCATAACATCATGATTTCTATATGTTACTCTCATTTCCAAGATTTTTATAACAACGCATGTTATTGCTTAGAGTTGATATGAGAACAATAGTAGTAAGTGCTATGGCAGAATATGAGTAGGCTCTGTCATAGCTGTTTTCCTCTCATTGTTACATGATGTTTGAACCATGACATATTGCTAGAATATGAAAGCCATTGGCTTATTTTTTTAACTTGGGGTATGATTATGACCACAACACTGCAATTCTCTGTCTATGATATGTGTCACTGTTATAATAATCTTAATTCCACACATACTCTGAACATGATTTTTTATTTTTGTCCTTTTGGTCTCCAATTTGAATTGTTGCAGCAGACGCAAATGCGATGGCCTTCATGATTCCAGGACGTCCTGGAATCATACCAGCTGATGGGTGGTGGTTTATCGCTCGTTCAGCTGATGGCGGTCATTTGATGCTCATTCGCATGTACCAAATTGACCAAACCATTACATCAAACAACATGCAGTATAATGTCTGGGGCGTTCATGACATTGATGGCTATGGCTGCTTCGTGTTCGAGAAAGATCCCAGCTCCATTGGGCTAGGCGTATTCAACTGGAGGTGGGTTTACAGCCTCGGTAACCACTCCATGTTCCTCGGGCTCAATTATCCGATCATGCAACCAATCGTCGATCATATCACCGGTGATGATTACCGTGCTATGCAACTTCCATTTGCCAGGGGGGACTGTGTTTACACATCATACCATGGGTTTCATGAATCACCATATCCAGAGATTCGTCTACACAGCTTGTTGCCAGATAATCTTCAGTGTGTGAAAGGAATCAAGCTTCCATGCGATGGATGGCTTTTGCAAACCCGACATGCGGCGATGTGGTTCATGCCAACAGAAAATATGCACAACTTGATTCGTACTGATATCTAGACTGAGCCATGTATTCTGCTGCTATAGCACGGCCCTCTTTTATTGGACATTATGTACTGTTGTTAGTTTGAAGCACTCCTCTGGTTTGAAGGATAGATACCTTTCTGGGATCAAGTGCATCCTAACTCACCTGCGCAGGATGTATTGATAATGATGATGGAGATGCTGTGCATTATATATATATATCAATTAGGCTTCAAGTGCATACTTGTTAGTTAAACCTATGGTTAAAATGTGACACTAAATACGACTAGTAAGTAGTACAGTAGCAGTACTAGTATACGTCGGTCAAATTATTCATCATGTCCACACATTGAATTGACGTGACAACACGCTGCGCGTGAGGTGACACAAGAATCCCGGCGGCGTGTTCGGGTATTCTGGACTTCAGATTTGGAGTAGCACTTATCTGTCGAAATCTTTCATCATTCACTTAAAATAGTCGATTGATCATACATTGAGTACCATATAACTGGAATTAACCGATGCAAGTCGAAGAAGGATTGGCCGGTGCTGCCGGCTGGCATCAAGTTTGATCCCATGGATCAGGAGCTGATCGAGCACCTTGAGGCCATAATGAGTGATGACAGCGCGGGATCTCACCCTCTCATCGATTTGTTCATACCAACCATCGACAGCGAGCACGACATATGCTACACCCATCTTGAGAAACTTCCAGGTAAGACACCAATCGGCTGTCTACTTGCACAAACATATTCCTTTGTTTATAGCTCTATTTTTCTTTTTAGACGCAGACCTGGTGAAGCAATTACAATTTGACAGTTAATAAAAAGTGAAACAAGTGACTGCAACATGCCAAAGATGTTACGAAAATGCCAACTACGCACACTAAAACCTGTATTCGACAATACTGCAGGTATCACACTGAGTGTCCTAAGCAAGCATTTCTTCCAGTGCAATTCCAGGGCGTTCAAAAGGGGCATGTGGACGCGTTGCAAGATATAGTTGGAGTGCGGCATGCACACGATGTGGCACAACACCGGCAATACCTTGCCAGTGATGGTCAACGGCCGACAGGGCAGCAAAAAGGTTCTAGTGCTGCACACCAACAAGAACTTCGACTAGCAGAGGACCAACTGGTTGATGCACCAGTACCACCTCGGGGACCTGGAGCAAGAGAAGGAGCTGGAACTGGTCCTCTGCAAGATTTTCTACCAGACGAACACTAGGGCCAGGAGTAAAAAGTTTATAAGTTAGTTTGGTATTGGTACTTGTACTACCTTGTCGTCCGCAAGTTGGTATTGTTGTTAACGATCTTTTGGTATGAACTTGGCATTTGCTTCCAACCATCATGCCGAGGGTCGACGTGGATATAAAGCTGAATCATTTGTTTCAAAACGAATTTTCAGGCACCTGATTTGTATTTGATGGGTAGCATAAGCACCTGCCGTTCGAATTCCCAGTTCTCCAAATTTTTCGAAACAAGTGCATGCACTTATTATCACGATGAAAAAACATTATCCCTGCTGCATCCCAATTATCAGTCTGTACTTGCAGAATTCTCTCATTTATTGAGCATGTATATTGTTTCTTCAGGTCGAGCAAGTTTCAACTGGGCTGTAGACTGCCTAGGCTTGGTTTTGTTTTTAACAGGCCCAGCCCATGACGACAACGGGGCACAAAGATCCAGCGGTATCTACTGGCCTCTGGCCCGCCAGCGTTAGTTATATTTTGTCTTACAACATCTGTAGGCAGTTTTTTTACTGAATCAAACACACAACCCAGTTCTATTTTCCTCTTGAAACGCATGTCCTACATCCGTTTTCTAATCTCTACCTATAGTTTTACTAGTTCATATACATGTATCATTATATTGAAAATACATAAAATTCCCTTTTCATATTTACATCCTTATTTTTGTTGTTGTTTTCCCTCCCAGAGCAGATTTTTTACCACTGATTTTCCCTTAAACCAACTCAATTGTCCCACGTCTTATTTGCTTACAAAAACAAAACGATTTTTTTGGCAAATGAATAAGTTCTTAAAAAATGTTTATCATTTCAGGATTACAAAAGTTCGTACTCCATCGAAATATGCAAAATAAGGTTGAACTTTTTGACCGTGGTTCTGGGCAGAAAATGGGCTGTAATAAATTACTTAAGAATTAGCAAATGGGCTGCAAATTATTAAAAAATAGCAAATGGGCTCTATGTTGTCTGCCACAGATTTGGAGGCTGACTTGTGGGCCTACTAAGTTCATGCGTACACAAGGTTTCTCAAAAAAGAAACTTAGTCAACAATCGACTCTACCAGCATCAGACCGTTAGATGTCAATCTAATGACAATCGTGCTTCTTCAGTCTCTGATCTTCCTGCCCCAGCTGCCCAAACCAGCGCCGTTGGAACCGCCTGCTCCCGCCTCCCGTGGCCGGCTGTGCTGCCGGGCAGGCCTCACGGCCCCATCATATACTCCAATCCATGTCCTGTCTATCCCTCTACTCAGCCACACCTCCTGTTATTTTCCGGCGATGGCAGCCGAACCAGTCAACCCTCGTACTCTCCACCGCGTGGGCAGCCACTGCCATGTCTTCCCCGGCTCCGTGTCGTTCCCTTTGTAGGCCTCGCTGTCGTCCACCGCCCTGGTGCTCTTGGCGCGGCGTGGTCAACGTGGTCGAACGACATCCATCGGAAGTGGACTGTACGTGGAGAGGTTGACAGGTGGGTCCACGGCCGCACACAAGGAATGCCTCCTTATTACGCGCAAAATAATGATTCCTCCACCTGACATGTGGGACTCGCTGGAAGGGCCTCTATATTTCACGAAAAAGTCCCCTTCGCTGACAGATCGGACCCACCAACTATATCTTCGCACGCAAGGAAGTGCCTCCTTATTGCACACAAAACATGAATACCCCCTACCAGCTGGGACCCACCACAGTGGGAGGCTGACTTGTGGGCCTATTAAGTTGACGGGGATGGAGGGCTTTGTGAACTTAGTCAATATATGAACGATTCTAGCTCTATTGACCGTACGATGTCCATCCAACGGTCGTAGTGCTTCTTCAACCTCTGGTCTTCTTGCTCCAGCCGCCCAAACTAGCGCCGGTCGTGCCGCGTGCTCCTGCCTCCCGTGGCCGACTGTGATGCCGCGGAGGCCTCACCGCCCCTACTACTCCCACCGCTGGCCAGGCCATCCCTCTACTCACCCACACCCCCTGTTATTCTGCGGCGTCGGCAGCCTCACACCGCAGCGAACCAGTGAACCCTCGTACTCCTCTCCGCATGGGCATCCAATGCAGTGTCTTCCCTGGCTCCGCGTCGTCCCCTTCCTAGGCCTCGCCATCGTCAACCGCCTTGGTGCTCTTGGTGCGGCATGGTCAATGTGGTCAATGACTGACTTCCATCGGAATAGTACGGTACATGGAGAGGCTGACAGCTGAGTCCACTTCAGCCGCAAGGAAGTGCCTCCTTATTACGCATAAAATAATTATTCCTGCACCTGACAGTGGGGACCCACCAGACGGGCCACCATATTTCGTGAAAAATACGTTCCCCCCTGACTGCTGGGACCCACCAGCTACATCTTCGCACGCAAGGAAGTGCGTCTGGGCAAAAAAATGATTTGCCCCTGACTGTTGGGACCCACTAGCTATATCTTCGCACGCAAGGAAGTGCCTGACAGTTGGGACCCACCTGGTCAAAGCGTACATAGCGTTGTCATTCTGGTCACGAATGTGTATGTACATACTGGTCAATGTAGAGCGCGCACGTGTCCTAGTAGAGGCGCGCATGTAGCATGTACACATACGTACATCGGCCAATGTGCAAGAAAGAAAATATGGCCACGTATGTACATACGGGCAAGGTCTCGAATGCCTACTCGCGCATACGTACGGCCAGGGCTCGTGTACATGGCTAGGTTGGAATGGAGAAACTGCGTCGTTATTGTGTTCATGGGGAGCCAACCGGCTGGGTCGGAATGAAATGCATCGTCGTGTTCATCGGGAGGGCTTGGACGGAATAGCCGATGGAAACGAGGCCTGGCGTACAACAGAACAGAGGAAACGGCCTCGTGTTCGACCGACCATGGTCGAAACGGGATCCTGTTCATCGGGAGGGGTCTGGCATACTGCAAAACGGAGGGAACAGACTTGTGTTGGAGCGCTACGGTCGAAACGGGGGTCTTGTTCATCAGGAGGGGTGTGGCGTACCGCAAAACGGGACTCCACGGGATATTGTTCATCTCCACCGTCGACCCCCCTCCAGCCTCCACGGGCTACAGTTCATCCACCGTCGACCTCCTCCAGCCTCCACCTATGACTGTTCATCCACGGGCTCCTGTTCATCCAGCCTCCACCTGCGACTGTTCATCCATGGGCTCCTATTCATCCAGCCTCCACCGCGCGCTACCCCCCCGCTACTGTTCAACCAGCCTTCTCCACGGGCTCCTGTTCAACCACCCCTCCACGGGCTACTGTTCATCCATCCCTCCGCCGTCTACTGTTCATCCAGCCTTCCGCGGGGTGGTCCTGTTCATCCAGCCCTCCACGGTGTGCTGTTCATCCAGCCCCAACAGGCTCGATCGATCGGGGTCCTGTTCATCCAGAGGCAACACCACAGGGTCCTGTTCATCCACCCCCACCGGGAACTGTTCATCCAAACCCCCACCAACGCTCACTGTTCATCCAGAGGTAGCATCGACCGGCTTCAGTTAGCAGCAGTAGCGAAGGAATCGCTCAATCGGGTTCAGTTAACAGCCATCGATCGATCGCTCGGGCTTAGTAACGCGTAGCCTGCAATGCAATCGCTCGGGTTCAGTAGGCGAATGCCTCACTCGGGTTCAGTTAGAGCCCAACGCCTCGCACCCACGTGCGTGCGTGTACGAGAGAAATGCGCAAACCTCTGTGGATCGCTCAGCCCCGACCACCCACCGTAACCGGGAACACCCTGATATTTTCCTCGCCCTCGCTTCTACCACAGTTTTTTTTGTCATGGATGGCCCAAAGAATGTCATGCAGCTGCGTCTCCGACCCGCCTAGGACGAGAAGCCCATTTTCTGTCATGATTTTTTGTCATAGAAGTAGGAGCCCACCACATCTATGATGATACCAGGTTTTGTCACAATTATCGTCATAGAAGTGTCATAAGTATGACATTTTGTAGTGTAAGGTCAAGGTACAACTTCGGGTCATCCTTTTACCGAGGGACACGGCTATTCGAATAGATAAACTTCCCTGCAGGGGTGCACCACATTACCCAACATGCTCGATCCCTCTGGCCGGAAACACTTTCCTGGGTCATGCCCGGCCTCGGAAGATCAACACGTCGCAACCCTACCTAGGCACAACAGAGAGGTCAGCACGTCGGTCTAAATCCTATGGCGCAAGGGTCTGGGCCCATCGCCCGTTGCACACCTACATGTTGCGAACGCGGCCGGTAAGCAGACCTAGCCTCCCTAATACAAGAGCAGGCGTTCTAGTCCAATCCGATGCGCGCCGCTCAGTCACTGACATCAAGAAGGCTTTGGCTGATACCATAACGTTGAGTGCCCATAACTGTTCCCGCGTAGTTGGTTAGTGCGTATAGGCCAGTGGCTAGACTCAGATCAAATACCAAGATCTCGTTAAGTGTGTTAATTGGATCATCCGCGAACGCCGACCAGGGCCAGGCCCACCTCTCACCTAGGTGTTCTCAACCTGCCCTGTCGCTCTGCCACAAAGTAACAGTCGGGGGGCCGTCGGGAACCTAGGCCCACCACTACCTGGATGGAACCACCTGCCCCTTCAGCCCCCACACCGGAATCACTTGCGGGTACTCTACGAGCCGACCCGACTTTAGTCACAACATGTATTATGTGTAATATGTATAGTATATACCCGTGATCACCTCCCGAGTGATCACGGCCCGATAGTATAGCATGGCAGACTGACAAGAGTGTAGGTCCACTGATGTAATACTAGCAACCTATACTAAACATTAGGATAACAGGTAAAGGTATCAACAATTCTAGCAACAATGACAGGCTATGCAGCAGAATAGGATTAACCGAAAGCAGTAACAAGCTACACTACTCTAATGCAAGCAGTAGAGAGAAGAATAGGTGATATCGGGTTGATCAGGGGGGGCTTGCTTGGTTGCTCTGGCAAGGAGGGGTCGTCAACAATGTAGCCGATCAGGGCACCAGCAGCGGCGTCAGTCTCATAGTCTACCAGAGAGAAGAGGGGGAAGAAACAATGAATACAATGCAAACAGATGCATATCGATGCATGACATGACAAGTAACGGTGCCAGGTGTGCCCTAGCGCAGTAGGAGGTGATACCGGCGAAGGGGAAAACATCCAGGAAAGTATCCCCAGTGTTTCGCGTTTTTGGACAGATGAACCGGAGGGGAAAAGTTGCGTGTTCTCTATGCTAACGATGTGTGGAGGGTGAATGGGTTGCGTATTCGGATTCGTCTCGTCGTCCTGAGCAACTTTCATGTACAAAGTTTTTCCATCCGAGCTATGGCTTATTTTATATTAATTTTAAAAGATTTAATCAATTTTTTGGATTTAATAAATTAATTTAATTCAAAAATTAATTAATGCATCAGCACGACATCAGCATGACATCATCAGTCAATAGAGGCGTTGACTTGGTCGCTGACGTGTGGGCCCCACATGTCATTGACTGTTTAGTTAATTAACATTAGTTAATTAGGTTAATTAATTGATTAGGTAATTTTTATTTTATTATTTTTTAATGTTCCATAGGGGCAGGCCCGACAGGCCAGTGGCCCAGGAGGCCACTGGAGCGGGCGCTAGCGGGTGCGGGTGGCCAGACTGGGCACGACCAGTCGGGGCCACGACGAGGGGGGGGGGGACGCCGGTGCGGCGCCGGTGTGGCAGCGGCGAGGCCACGACGGGGCGAGGTTGTGGCGATGCGGGCGGTGCCGGGGCGCCGAGACGGTGCGTTGGGGCGGACGAGGCGAGGCCGGGGCGCATGCAGGGCGGCGTGCTTGCAGGGGAGCAGGGGGCGACGAAGGTGGGCAGCGAAGTAAGCGGCTGCGGCGGGTGGAGCTGGCGAGGCGCGGGCGCGCAGGTCATGTGGCCGGGCTCGCACGCTGGGCGCGGTCAGCGCGGGGTGACTGCGGTCGAGGCGCGATTGGACGGTGAGCGACGATGGAGAGAGATGCGATGAGAGGGCAGAGGAGACAGGGAGGGGCGGTGGCTCACTAGGCCTTGCCGGTGTGCGAGAGTGAGCTCGAGGCGGCGGTGGTGACGGTGATGAGGAAGCAGCGGCCGACGAGGGGCGGCTGAGGACGAGGAAGATTGAGGCAGAGGGTGGCGAATGGCGAGGCAGAGACGAGGAGGACGACGACGACGGCGGGGTGGCTTCGGGTGGCAAGGTGACGACGACGACAGTGGGGCGGCGTCGGGCGGCTTCGGGTCAGGCTCCCCCGATCCAGATCGTGAGGAGGCAGAGAGAGTGAGGGGGAAAAGGGGATCAGGGTTAGGGTTTCTAGGGTTCGAGGGTGGAGAGGTTGGCCATATAGGCCAGCGGAGTGGGTGGGCTGGTGATACGTCTCCGTCGTATATACTTTTCCAAACACTTTTGCCCTTGTGTTGGACTCTAACTTGCATGATTTGAATGGAACTAACCCGAACTGACGCTGTTTTCAGCAAAATTGCCATGGTGTTATTTTTGTGCAAAATTAGAAGTTCTCGGAATGACCTGAAAATCAACGGAGAATTATTTTGGAATATATAAAAAATACTAGAAGGAAGATCCATGTCAGGGGGCCTCCACCTGTCCACGAGGGTGGGGGGCGTGCCCTACCCCCTAGGCGCGTCCCCTGCCTCGTGGGTCCCACTGATGCTCCACCGACATGAACCCCGACTGCATATATTCACTATCGGGGAGAAAAAAAATCAGAGAGAAGGATTCATCGCGTTTTACGATACGGAGCCGCCGCCAAGCCCTAAACTCAATCGGGAGGGCTTTTCTGGAGTCCGTTCGGGGCTCCGGAGATGGGAATCCGTCGCCATCGTCATCATCAACCTTCCTCCATTACCAATTTCATGATGCTCACCGCCGTGTGTGAGTAATTCCATCATAGGCTCGCTGGACGGTGATGGGTTGGATGAGATTTATCATGTAATCGAGTTAGTTTTGTTAGGGTTTGATCCCTAGTATCCACTATGTTCTAAGATTGATGTTGCTTTGACTTTGCTATGCTTAATATTTGTCACTAGGGCCCGAGTGCCATGATTTCAGATCTGAACCTATTATGTTTTCATCAATATATGAGAGTTCTTGATCCTATCTTGCAAGTCTATAGTCACCTACTATGTGTTATGATCCGGCAACCCCGAAGTGACAATAGTCGGGACCACTCCCGGTGATGACCGTAGTTTGAGGAGTTCATGTATTCACTATGTGTTAATGCTTTGGTCCAGTACTCAATAGGACCCCGCTGCCACGGGAGGGTAGGACAAAAGATGTCATGCAAGTTCTTTCCATAAGCACGTATGACTATATTCGGAATACATGCGTACATTACATTGATGAACTGGAGCTAGTTCTGTGTCACCCTAGGTTATGACTGTTACATGATCGATCGCATCCGGCATAATTCTCCATGACCGATCCATTGCCTACGAGCTTTCCATATATTGTTCTTCCCTTATTTACTTTTCCGTTGCTATTGACACAATCACTATAAACACCAAAAATATTACTTTTGCTACTGTTACCTTTTACCACCGTTACCACTACTATCATATTACTTTGCTACTAAATACCTTGCTGCAGATATTAAGTTTCCAGGTGTGGTTGAATTGACAACTCAACTGCTAATACTTGAGAATATTCTTTGGCTCCCCTTGTGTCGAATCAATAAATTTGGGTTGAATACTCTACCCTCGAAAATTGTTGCGATCCCCTATACTTGTGGGTTATCAAGACTATTTTCTGGCGCCGTTGCTGGGGAGCATAGCTCTATTCTTTGAGTCACTTGGGATTTATATCTGCTTATCATTATGAAGAATTTGAAAGATCCAAGAACCAAGATTTATCCCTCAACTACGAGGGGAGGTAAGGAACTGCCATCTAGCTCCGCACTTGATTCACCTTCTTTTTTGAGTAAACTTGCGACACCTAGACCTGCTTCTGCTATTAATTCTGATATATCACATGTTATTGATGATGCCACTTCTGCTATGCATGATACTTATGATGAAACTACTTCTATGCTTGATACTACTGTGCCACTTGGTGAATTTCTTGATGAACAACTTGCTAGGGCTAGAGAGAATGAAATTATTGAAACTGATAATATTGATGAAAGTGATGATGAAGATTCTCCCCCCTAGATATGAATTGCCTGTTGTTCCTGAGGGTTATGTTATGGATGAAGAAACTGCTAGAGACTTTCTTGATTGCAATGATAGGAGTGATCTTAAGAAGCTTTTAGCTAAGCCGAAACAAAAACTTTGAATGCTAGAATGAAATATGATCCTGCTTATGCTACTTCACCTATCTTTGTTACTTATAAGGATTATGATTTCTCTGTTGATCCTAAGATAATTACTTTAGTTGAATCTGATCCTTTCTATGGCTATGAATCTGAAACTGTTGTGGCACATCTTACTAAATTAAATGATATAGCCACCCTGTTCACTAATGATGAGAAAATTCGTTATTATTATTATACCCTTAAATTATTTCCGTTCTCATTAAAGGGTGATGCTAAGATATGGTTTAATTCTCTTGATCCTGGTTGTGTGCGTAATCCCTAGGATATGATTTATTACTTCTCTACTAAATATTTCCCCGCTCATAAGAAACAAGCTGCTTTAAGGGAAATATATAATTTTGTGCAAATTGAAGAAGAGAGTCTCCCACAAGCTTGGGGGAGGCTTCTCCAATTACTTAATGCTTTGCCCGATCATCCTCTCAAGAAAAATGAGATACTTGATATCTTTTATAATGGACTAACCAATGCTTCCAGAGACCACCTGGATAGTTGTGCTGGTTGTGTTTTCAGGCAAAGAACTGTTGATGAAGCTAAAATTCTATTGAATAACATGTTGACTAATGAAAATAATTGGACACTTCCTGATCCAATCCCTGATCCAATTCCTGAACCAACTCCTGAGCCAACTCCGAAGAAAAGGGGTATTCTATTTCTCAGTCCTGAAGATATGCAAGAGGCAAATAAATCTATGAAAGAAAAAGGTATTAAAGCTGAAGATGTTAAGAATTTACCTCCTATTGAAGAAATACATGGTCTTGATAACCCGACACATGTAGTAAAGGTAAACTCTCTCTATAGATATGATAAATCTAAAATCTGTCCTACTAAGTTTGCTAGCCAATGCTTAGATGAGTTTGATAACTTAAAGGTTAAGCAAGAAGATTTTAATGCTTATGTTGGTAGACAATTGAAACATAATGCTTATATGATTGAACACTTGAGCGATTATATGGCTAATGTTAAAAGTGTACTAAAACTTATTAGTAAACATGCTTCTATGGTTACCACTCAAGTAGAACAAGTACTTAAAGCTCAGAATGATTTGCTTAATGAATTAAATAGTAAGAAAAATGATAATGTTGTTAGAGTTATGACTAGAGGTGGTAAAATGACTCAGGAACCTTTGTATCCTGAGGGCCATCCTAAGAGAATTGAGCAAGATTCTCAGAGAAATAATATTGACGCACCTAGTCCTTCTAAGAGGAAGAAAAAGAAAAATGATAGGACTTTGCATGCTTCTAGTGAACCTTTTATTGACACACTTGATATTCCCAATGATATTTCTATTTCTGATGCTGAAACACAATCTGGTAATGAGCATGGACCTAGTGATAATGTTAATAATGATGTTCATGTTGATGCTCAACCTAGTAATGACAATGAAGTAGAGATTGAACATGCTGTTGATTTTGATAACCCACAATCAAAGAATCAACCTTATGATAAGAGAGACTTTGTCGCTAGGAAACACGGTAAAGAAAGAGAACCATGGGTTCAGAAACCCAAGCCTTTTCCTCCTAAACCATCCAAGAAAAAGGATGATAAGGATTTTGAGCGCTTTGCTGAAATGATTAGACCTATCTTCTTGCGTATGCGTTTGACTGATATGCTTAAAATGAATCCTTATGCTAAGTACATGAAAGATATTGTTACTAATAAAAGAAAGATACCGAAAGTTGAAATTTCCACCATGCTTGGTAATTATACTTTTAAGGGTGGAATACCTAAGAAACTAGGAGATCCCGGAGTACCAACTATACCATGCTCCATTAAAAGAAACTATGTTAAAACTACTTTATGTGATCTTGGAGCCGGTGTTAGTGTTATGCCTCTCTCTTTATATCGTAGACTTGATTTGAATAAGTTGACACCTACTGAAATATCTTTGCAAATGGCTGATAAATCAACTGCTATACCTGTCGGTATTTGTGAGGATGTGCCTGTTGTGGTTGCAAACGTTACTATTTTAACGGACTTTGTTATTCTTGATATCCCCGAGGATGATAGTATGTCTATTATTCTTGGAATACCCTTTTTGAATACTGCAAGGGCTTTTATTGATTGCACCAAAGGCAATGTCACTTTTCATGTTAATGGTAATGAGCATACGGTACATTTTCCGAGGAAACAATCTCAAGTCCACAGTATCAATTCTATTGGAAAAATTTCAACTATTACTATTGTAGGTTTTGAATTTCCTCTTCCTACTGTCAAGAAGAAATATGATATTCTTATTGTTGGGGACATGCATATCCCCGTTGACGTAACATAGTGTTATTCGAAAATTCTCCGGTTTCATGCAATTCGGAATGAGTCTGTTAACAATACTTGATCAACCTTGTTAGTGGATTCCTTTTGATGAGCATGAGATGGATGAATTTATAAAACACAACCCTCTGTACCCTCTTTTTACTTTCTGTTATTTATATTAAATAAAGCAAAAATACTAATTTCTGTCTGTTTTCTGAATTATCCATGCAATAAAAAATACCCCAAAAATAAAAGTTCTCCAAATGCCCTGAAATTTAAATATGAATTTTTCTGGAATATTTGAGAATATCTGACACTAAGAACACAACAGGGGGAGCAAGCACCTGGCCACGAGGGTGGAGGGCGCGCCCTACCCCCCTGGGCGCGCCCCCTACCTCGTGGGACCACAGTGGCTCCCCTCCACTTATTCCAGCTACCACACACTCCTTCTTCCTCCCAAAAACATCACTAGCCAGCTCAAACCCGAGTCAAAGCTCATCTTGCTGCCATTTTCGATCTCCTTGCTCAAAGCTCCATTCACAAAACTGCTTTGGGGGATTGTTCCTTGGTATGTGACTCCTCCAATGGTCCAATTAGTTTTTGTTCTAGTGCTTTATTCATTGCAAATTTTTGCTGCTTAGGTGACCCTGCTCTTGAGCTTGCATGCCAAATTTATATGGTCAAAAGTAGTTTTGATGCATGATATTGCCTCTAGGCACTTGTAGGAGTAGTTGCTATCAATATTGTTGAGTTTGGTTCACTTTTATCTTGGAGTTACTAAAAATTTCAGAAATTTTTTAGAGGAAAAAATATGTTTAGGAAAATGTGCCAAGGTGGTCCTTCAAGGAAGCAATGACCCAGGCTTGCAATACGCGATGCCGATGATGAACCACCGAGGGAAGCTCAGGTGCGGGCTTGTGAATGGCCGTCAGAGGACTTTATGGATCGAGCAGGAATCAAGGAAGAATTTAACGTGTATGTGCGTAATGCCGATCTTGAGAGCTTCGAAGCAGATAAGTGCCACCAATACCACTATCTCACTGATTCCTTTGTGAGAAGGTTTGAATTTTCATCATCACACAATTCTCAAACTGTCCTATTTGATCTTTATGAAAATTCTTATACTATGGACTTAGAGGATTTTAATACTGCTTGCAAACTTCCACAATGGGGCAGCACTAGTGAGCCTCACAAATCTGAGTTTAGAGATTTTCTTGCTAGTATAACTGTGGGGGAATATAGAGATATAACACAAGCTACTATAGGGAGCATTCATTTTCCTGCTATACATTATTTTGCTCTCTTCATAGGTAGGTGCATAAATGGTAAGGATGAAGCATGTCACATGTGTGTCCCTGACCTCAGTGTTCTCAGGAGTGCTGTATTAGGAGATAAACATTATAATTTGGGAGCCATTGTTGCACGTAGGTTGCATAAAAATAGATTTAATGGAGATTTCTTTGGTGGAATTTATGCAACCCGCTAGCTAATTTTCTTGATATACCCATATGAGGGTATGATATTGAGTTGCCTCCTGTTTATTTAGATTATGAGGCTATGGTTCGTCATCAGTTTGTTGAGAGGAACGATCATTTTCTCCAGTACCGACTAATCTTTGATAGACGACGCACCTATCACGTCGCTCTCCCTGCTCCTACTTTCTTTGACTTTTAGGCAAAAGGGAGATATTTATAACCAGGGAGGAGGCGACCGAGTACGAGAGGAGGGCGGAGACAGCTCGCCTCCAAGCTGCAGCTCATCAGGCAATTGCCGCCGCATCTCAGTACGATCCCAGCTACAACTTTGGATATCCGCCAGGCCAGCCGTGGCCATAGACCAACTTCGGCCAAAATCCTAAGCTTGGGGGAGTACGTATTTCTCACCGACATTACATTCATGTTCACATACTCATGTTAGTTGTCGGTGCTCATACTTTTTCATTGTAATATCCATGCTAGTTTATTTTCCTTTTTATTCTTTCTTCTTGTGTGTTTAATAAACCTTAAGAAAAAAACAAAAAATTAGTTGTAGCTTTTAGTTAGTTTACTTTCCATGCTGTAGTAGTAATAATTAAAAAGAAAACCCAAAAAGATTTCTCGTTCTTCTTTTGCTTGTTGGGAGCTTTCCCGTGTAAATAGTTTTTTTTCTTGTTCTTTGGGGGTCGAGAGGAGAAGACCATAATGAAAATGTTGAGTGGCTCTTATATGCATTATTTTTGATCTAACAAAGAGCCCATATTACCTTGTCTTCTCTCTTGAATTGAATGCTTGCAGATTCCAGCTTAGTCCAATGCACGTGCACTATTATTACTATCCACACTATTCGGTCGTGCAAGTGAAAGGCAATAATGATGATTATATGATGAACTTATTGAGATGAGAAAAGTTGGTATGAACTCGACCTCTCTTGTTTTTGTAAATATGATTAGTTCATTGTTCCTGATTCAGCCTATTATTGAGCCTTATAATGGTTTACCTTGCGTGCCAACATGCTATTAAAATGGTTGTGATGTGGTATGATAGGGTGGTACCTCTTTTGAATGATTCGAGTGGCTTGACTTGGCACATGTTCACGCATGTAGTTGAAACAAAATCAACATAGCCTCTACGATATTTATGTTCATGGTGCATTATATCCTACTCATGCTGGCATTCGGTGTTGATTAATTTTAATGCATGTTCATGACTATTGTCGCTCTCTAGCTGGTCGCTTCCCAGTCTTTTGCTAGCCTTCACTTGTACTAAGCGGGAATACTGCTAGTGCATCCAATTCCATAAACCCCAAAGTTATTCCATATGAGTTCAGCATACCTACCTATATACGGTATCTACCTGCCATTCCAAGTAAATTTGTTTGTGCCAAACTCTAAACCTTCAAATAAACATTCTGTTTTGTATGCTAGAATAGCTCTTGTATCAACTAGGGCTGTCTGTATCTTCCATGCTAGGTGGGTTATTCTCGAGAGGAGTGGACTCCGCTCCTCACTCACGAGAAAGTGGCTGGTCACCGAGATGCCCAGTCCCATGCTTTATGCAAATCAAATCAAAATAACTGCAAACAAAACTCCCCTAGGACTCTTGTTAGTTGGAAGCACTCGTTGTTTCGAGCAAGCCATGGATTGATGCTTGTTGGTGGAGGGGGAGTATAAACTTTACCATTCTGTTTGGGAACCGCCTATAATGTGTGTAGCATGGAAGATATCGAGATCTCTCAGTTGTTATGTTGACAATGAAAGTATACCGCTCAAAATATTATTCATATCTATTTCAAAACCGAGCTCTGGCACTTCTACAAATCACTGCTTCCCTCTGCGAAGGGCCTATCCATTTACTTTTATGTTGAGTCATCATCCTCTTATTAAAAAGCACCAGTTGGAGAGCACCGATGTCATTTGCATCCATTACTGTTAGTTTACATTGAGTATGACTTGACTGGATCTCTTTTACCATGAATTACAATGTCTAGTCAGTCCTTGATCTTTAAAGGCGCTCTGCATTTATGTTTTGCGGTCTCAGAAAGGGCTAGCGACATACCATCTTGTTATATCATATCATGATTGTTTTGAGAAAGTGTTGTCATCCGAGATTTATTATTATTGCTCGCTAGTTGATTATGCCATTGATACGATTAAACATGAGACCTAAATGTTATTGTGAATATGGTTAGTTCATAATCTTTGCTGAAAACTTGAATGTTGACTTTGCATATTTACAACAACAAGAGCAAACCGAGTTTGTAAAAGTTTTTCTTTATCACTTTTAGTTTATCAACTGAATTGCTTGAGGACAAGCAAAGGTTTAAGCTTGGGGAGTTGATACGTCTCTGTCGTATCTACTTTTCCAAACACTTTTACCCTTGTTTTGGACTCTAACTTGCATGATTTGAATGGAACTAACCCGGACTGACGTTGTTTTCAGCATAATTTCCATGGTGTTATTTTTGTGCAGAAATAAAAGTTCTCGGAATGACCTGAAAATCAATGGAGAATTATTTTGGAATATATAAAAATACTGGAAGGAAGATCCACGTCAGGGGGCCTCCACCTGTCCATGAGGGTGGGGGCGCGCCCTACCCCCCTGGGCACGCTCCCTGCCTCTTGGGTCCCCTGACGCTCTACCGACGTCAACCCTGACTCCATATATTCACTTTCGGGGAGAAAAAAAAATCAAAGAGAAGGATTCATCGTGTTTTACAGTACAGAGCCGCCACCAAGCCCTAAACTCTCTCGGGAGGGCTGGTCTGGATTCCGTTCGGTGCTCCGGAGAGGGGAATCCATCGCCATCGTCATCATCAACCTTCCACCATCACCAATTTCATGATGCTCACCGCCGCGTGTGAGTAATTCCATCATAGGCTTGCTGGACGGTGATGGGTTGGATGAGATTTATCATGTAATCGAGTTAGTTTTGTTAGGGTTTGATCCCTAGTATCCACTATATTCTGAGATTGATGTTGCTATGACTTTGCTATGCTTAATGCTTGTCACTAGGGCCCGAGTGCCATGATTTCTAATATGAACCTATTATGTTTTCATCAATATATGAGAGTTCTTGATCCTATCTTGCAAGTCTATAGTCACCTACTATGTGTTATGATTCGACAACCCCGAAGTGACAATAGTCGGAACCACTCCCGGTGATGACCGTAGTTTGAGGAGTTCATGTATTCACTATGTGTTAATGCTTTGGTCAGGTACACTACAAAAAAAGACACATCCGTGACATTTTGGGCCGAACGAATTTTTTTCTGTCATACATATGACACTTCTATGACGATAACTGTGACAAAACCCGGTATCATCATAGATGTGGTGGGCTCCTACTTCTATGACAAAAAATCATGATAGAAAATGGGCTTTTCGTCCCGGGCGGGCCGGAGACGCAGCTGCATGACATTCTTTGGGCCGTCCATGACGGAAAAAACCGTGGTAGAAGCGAGGGGGAGGAAAATTTCGGGGACTTCCCGGTTACGGTGAGAGGTCGGGGGCCGAGCGGTGCGCGCTTCTCTCGTACACGTACGCGCGTGTGTGCGAGGCGTTGGCTCTAACTAAACCCGAGTGAGGCGTTGGGCTCTAACTGAACCCAAGCGATTGCACTGCAGGCTACATGTTACTGAACCCGAGCGATCGATCGATGGCTGTTAACTGAACCCGATCGAGCGATTCCTTCGCTACTGCTTTAACTGAAGCCGATCGATGCTGCCTCTGGATGAACAGTGAGCGTTGCGGGGGGGGGGTGGTTTGGATGAACAGTTCCCGGTGGGGGTGGATGAACAGGACCCCATGGTGTTGCCTCTGGATGAATAGGACCCCGATCGATCGAGCCGGTTGGGGCTGGATGAACAGGACCCCATGGAGGGATGGATGAACAGGACCACCCCGTGGAGGGCAGGATGAACAGTAGACAGTGGAGGGCAGGATGAACAGTAGCCCGTGGAGGGGTGGTTGAACAGGAGACAGTGGAGAGGGTTGGTTGAACAGTAGCCGGTGGAGTAGCGCGCGGTGGAGGCTGGATGAACAGGAGCCCGTGGATGAACAGTCGCAGGTGGAGGCTGGAGGAGGTCGACGGTGGATGAACAGTAGCTCGTGGAGGCTGGAGGGGGTCGACGATGGAGATGAACAGTATCCCGTGGAGTCCCGTTTTGCGGTATGCCACACCCCTCCCGATGAACATGACCCCCGTTTCGACCATAGCGCTCGAACACAAGTCCGTTTCGTCCGTTTTGCGGTACGCCACACCCCTCCCGATCAACAGGACCCCCGTTTCGACCGTAGGAGGTCCGTTTCTTCCGTTTTGCGGTACGCCAGACCCCTCCCGATGAACAGGATCCTGTTTCGAACGTGGCCAGTCGAACACAAGGCTGTTCCCTTTGTTTTGCAGTACGCCAGGCCTCGTTTCCATCGCCTATTCCGTCCAAGCCCTCCCGATGAACACGACCACGCATTCCGTTCCGACCCAGCCGGTTGGCTCCCATGCGTTCCGTTGCCTCCCCATGAACACGACGCATTCCGTTGCCTCCCCATGAACACAACGCATTCCGTTGCCTCCCCATGAACACGACGACGATGCTATTTCTCCGTTCCGACCCAGCCATGTACACGAGCCTTGGCCATACGTATGCGCGAGTAGGCGTTCGAGACCCCGCCCGTATGTACACATACATGGCCGTATTTTCTTTCTTGCACCCTGGCCGCTGTACGTACGTGTACATGCTACGTGTGCGCCTCTACTATGACACGTGCGCGCCTCTACATCTACCAGTATATATGTACGTACACGTTTGCGACCAGAATGACAACGCTACGTACGCTTCGACCAGGTGGGTCCCGACTGTCAGGCACTTCCTTGCGTGCGAAGATGTAGCTGGTGGGTCCCAGCAGTTAGGGGCAAACATTTTTTTTTGCAAAATACGGTGGCCCGTCTGGTGGGTCCCCGCTGTCAGGTGGAGGAATAATTATTTTGCACGTAATAAGGAGGCACTGCTTCACTGCGTTGTGAGGTTGCCGTCGCCGCAGAATAACATGGGGTGTGGGTGAGTAGAGGGATGGCCTGGCCAGCGGTGGGAGTACTAGGGGGCGGTGAGGCCTCCGCCGCATCGCAGCCGGCCACGGGAGGCAGGAGCACGAGGCACGACCGGCGCTGGTTTGGGCGGCTGGAGCAAGAAGACCAGAGGTTGAAGAAGCACTACGGCCGTTGGATGGACATCGTATGGTCACTTGAGCAAGAATCGTGCATATTAACTAAGTTGACAAAGCCCTCCGTCCCCGTTAACTTAGTAGGCCCAAAAGTCAGCCTCCCACCAAGGCGGGTCCCAGCTAGCAGGGGGGTATTCATTTTTTGTGCATAATAAGGAGGCACTTCCGATGGGTCCGAGCTGACAGCAGGGGGAACGTTTTTTTCGCGAAATACGGTGGCCCGCCTGGTGGGTCCCAGCAGTCAGGGGCAAACATTTTTTTCGCGATATACTGGTGGGCGTCTGGTGGGTCCCTGCTATCAGGTGGAGGAATAATTATTTTCCGCGTAATAAGCAGGCACTTCCTTGCGGCTGCCGTGGACCCAACTGTCAGCCTCTCCACGTACAGTATTCTTCCGACGGAATTCGGCCGTTGAACACATTGACCACGCCGCACCGACAGCACCACGGCGGTGGACGATGGCGAGGCATAGGAAGGGGACGACGTGGAGCCGGGGAATACGCGACAGTGGATGCCCACACAGAGAGGAGTACGAGGGTTCACTGGTTCGGCTGCGCTGCCGTCGCCGCAGAATAACAGGGGGTGTGGGTGAGTGGAGTGGA
Organism: Triticum urartu; assembly: GCF_003073215.2. Lineage (NCBI taxonomy): Eukaryota > Viridiplantae > Streptophyta > Magnoliopsida > Poales > Poaceae > Triticum > Triticum urartu. The sequence goes on along the minus strand of NC_053024.1, from coordinate 195,144,200 downwards.
GGGATGGCCTGGCCAGCGGTGGGAGTAGTATGGGGGCGGTGAGGCCTCCGCGGCAGCACAGCCCTCCATGGGAGGCAGGAGCAGGCGGCACGACCGGCGCTGCTTTGGGCGGCTGGAGCAAGAAGACCAGAGGTTGAAGAAGCACTACGGCCGTTGGATGGACATCGTACGGTCAGTCGAGCTAGAATCGTGCATATTGACTAAGTTAACAAAGCCCTTCATCCCCGTCAACTTAGTAGGCCCACTATACTGGGTCCCAGCTAGCAGGGGGAGTATTCATTTTCGTGTGCGTAATAAGGAGGCACTTCCTTGTGTGCGAAGATATAGCTGGTGGGTCCGAGCTGTCAGCGGCGGTAACGTTTTTTTTCACGAAATACAGAGGCTGTTTCGGTGGGTCCCAGATGTCAGGTGGAGGAAATCATTATTTTGCACGTAATAAGGAGGCATTTCCTTGCGTGCGGCCATGGACCCAGCTGCCAGCCTCTCCACGTACAGTCCACTTCAGATGCATGTCGATCGTTGACCACACTGACCACGCCACGCCGAGAGCACCAGGGCGGTGGACGACGGCGAGGCCTAGGAAGGGAATGACACGGAGGCAGGGAAGACTCGGCTGTTGTTTTTGTTTCCCACGTGGAGGGGAATACGATTGTACGAGGGTTTACTGGTTCGTCTGCCGTCGCCGGAGAATAACAGCAGGTGTGGGTGAATAGAGGGATGGCTAGGCCAGCGATGGGAGTCCGGTGGGGCGGTGAGGCCTGCGCGACAGCACAGCCGGTCGCGGGGAGGAGGGAGCAGGCAGTCCGGCCGACGCTTGTTTGAGCGGCTGGAGCAGGAAGAGCAGAGATTGAAGAAGCACGACGGCCGTTGGATGGACATCGAACAGTATACAGGCCATCTGTGGAAAGCCTCAAATCTGTGGAAAACAGCATACATCCCATCTGCCATTATTTCAAATAATTTACAGTCCATTTGCTAATTCTTATGGGTTTTTTGGAGGCCATATTCTTTATGTTAGCATTATAGCCCATATTGTGGCCACAGTTAAAAAATTATACGAAATTTTGCATATGTCGGTGCGGTCTAAACTGTTTTTAATCCCGAAATTTCGAGTCACATTCAGACTGATTTTAAAAATAAATGTATATTAATATAAAATCCAATAAATTGTCCACGCATAAAAATTAATGCAATTTAAAATCTCGAACTGAAAAAAAGATATTTGAAAATAATTGCCGGTTTGATGTGTTTTAAAAATGTACAACCCATTTCTCGTTACTGATAGGCCATTTTCTCGGCCAGCCCAATGAAGCTCTCCTCGTCTTGAAAGATTTGCAGCCCAACATGCCTGATAAAGCGACTTACTTGACAAATCACAAAAGAACTGGGCTAGCCATTTTCAGAAAGAAAAAAACTACTGGGCTAGTCTGTGGTAAACATAAAAGAAAAGGCTGTCTAGACAGGCCAGAGTGTCCCGCACAACCCATTTGACACCCTGCTTCCGTCTCAAAAACAAATTAGATAAATGCCACTCCAATTATTATGATTCATAAAAATGCCACTGTAATTTGCAAACTTTTAAAAATGCCACTGCAATTTTTGCAAACTTTGAAAAACGACACTGCAGTTTGCAAACTTTGAAAAACGCCACTCCAGACTTCAAAAAATGCCACTAGAAATGGCATGAAATGGCATTTTTCAAAGTTTGGAAATTGCAGTGGCATTTCTCGGATACACCAGATTTGGAGTGGCATTTATCAAATTAACCCAAAACAAAAATAACTGGGCGAGCTGCTGGGTCCCTGGTGTCAGCCGCTCGTTGTGCAATTCTCTCGTTTATTGACTACGTTGACAATGGCATGGGACCCAGATGTCAAAAATCCACTATGAGGAGCCATTTTTTATTGGCTTGAAATAAGGAGGCACTTGCTTGCATACTGCCATGACCTTGGCGGGTCCCTGTTGTCATCCTCTCCACGTACAGTACCAGTTAGTCGTGCTTCAAAACTGATCGACACGCCATTAAAAAAATAAAGGTCGATACCTAATGCAGCACCTCGGGCCAACGCGGCCAGATCGCATTTTGCACGAGAAATTACACACCATGTTTCATTGACATGTGGTCCCATTCCAACATATTAGTGAGACGATATCGAGTAGTAGGAGTATTTCCGAACGGACGTGTAGGCCGGGGCGCCTCTTCGTGAACCGTGGCAAACTCGCAACCGTCCACCGACTCTTCGCCTTTGCCTCTCGATTTGGAACTGCTGTCGCACGCTCTTCCTCTCCCTCCTCCATTTTCCTTCAGCCCTTCACCCTTTCTTCTGCCATTGTTTGATCGTGTTCTCCATGGAGGGAACATGTCGGAAACGACCCCGTTATTCTTGCCCCGATCTGAAAGATGACGTGGTGGAGGAACTCATTGATCGGTGCGACGTCATCACCTCAGCTAGCATGGCAGGTTCGTTCAAGCCCATTCTCGACTCAACTAATAACATCATTACAAAGAACCCAAGAGTCAAGGAGCGGTTTGATCTCCCCTATCTTCTTTGCCGTGACCCTAATGACTGGCGCCGACACGACGGAGGCCTCGCCCTGTGCCAGTTGATGCCGCTTGATAATGATACGTATGATGTTAAGATGCCATCGCTTGAGGGCAAGGCTTGGGCGGGCGCAAATGGAGATTGGGTTGTTTACATTGGGTCCAACTGCGAGTGGGAACTTGTGAATGTGTACACTCGTCACCGGCTTCCACTTCCGAAAATCTCAGCACACTGCCCAGAGGTTGAGCACACCGGTAATGTACACATGTTCAAATACGATCATGGTGACTATCTTCTATGGAAGATAGCAATTTGTCAAGTTCCCTACCGCTCTTGGAATTACAACAACTATCAAGTTGTTGCTATCTTCGACAAGCTTGTTGCCGTCCTTCGTGGTTCGACTCGATGGATATTGCTCAAAAATCAGTTTCTGTACACGGATGAGTACTGTGATGCAATTCAATATGAGGGCCTTGTGTTTGCTGCCACCACTCGTGGCACTGTTTTTGCATGGCATCCTAGTAGTTTCAGTACGTTTATCTTCCACCATAATTATAATTGTTTCATCCACATGCATGCGGGTTAGCAAGTTTCCCTTTACTAAGTAACCTTCCTCTTGTGTTTCCAAGGTCCTGTGAACATCCCACCACCTATACTTGAAAAATTTTATAACCAAGGGGGAGATCCCGATGGTGATGATCACGAGCAGCGCCCGTATACTCTGTGGCACCCGGCAGCTAATTCTGATGGATCACCTCTTCTTGTGTGTATACAACCCACTGATGATGTTACTGCTAAGGAAGCAGGTGTCTCCCATGGTCGCACTCTCCGGACCTATTCCAACACCTGTTGAATGGTATTCGGGATGGATACTAGTGTGCTAGCGCCAACTCCTTCTCCCTGGCACAGAATTGATAGTCTTGGAGAAAACTCGCTCTTCCTTGGACAAAACTATCCGATGATGGTGAAAGGCGATCTAACTGCTGTTGACACATTTATGAGAAGCAACTATGTCTATACCTCAGACATTTGGGTGGTTCCCTACCCTAGTACTGATATAGTAGGCCGCTTCAGCCTAGATGATTAGTCCTGCGTTGGTCTCCAGATCGACAACGGATGGCCCGTCCCAGAGAATCACTTGTGGTTCAAAGCAAGCGTTTCCAACACCGCGGAATGGTTGAGTTGAAGTTCATTTCATGGCTTGTTATTTGTTGTGTGGTGAAAACTTTAGTATTTATAATGTATCCTCGTTGTCGATGTGGGTTGATGACCTGTTGTATGTAATAAAATGATATGCGTGTGATAAACTTACTAAATTTATGAATGGCTTTCGAGTCGCTTCTCTAAATTTGTACTAGCTTCACATGCTTCGTGCGTCGGGCGAGTGTTTTTACTGTAGCCATATGTTAATGTGTTCATTGTAAGTAACCAGCACCTCGAATCCTCGATACTAGTATACTATGTACTAGTACGAGTAAGTAGTAGGAGTAGTAGGGTGGCATGGGCCAGAACAAGCATTCACGTCCAGGAGTACGGCACATGCCACCACCACGACATCCATCTGACACCATATTACTTCTTGGAGTCCCTGCTAGAGCAATCTCTTCAACCTCGTCGTTTCTCTAACTTCAGCCATCGCGCGGCGGGTGAGGTGGGGGTTTGCCGATAGTCGGTTTCCTTAACTGCGGTCCCACTTGTAAGGCCAACTCCAACGCATGACCCCAAATGCACCTCCGTTTTGCACGAACTCCAACGATAATTTTGACTAGAAAAGCAAGACCAAAGAAAACAAGAACCACAAGAATACATTTTACTACTCCTGTAAGTTGGATTAGTGCCTTCTCGATGCATTCATTGTTGATCTGCGGAGGCTCGATCTTGCGTTTGTGCTAGCTAAAAGTGATAGAACATCTACTAAATTGCGCTCTATCAATATATGGATGTACTCTTCTTCCCAATACAAAAACTTGCATCCATTCTACTCCCTCCGTTGCACAATACATGCCTTCTATTTGTCAAAATATATATGTATCTAAACATGTCTTAGTATATAGGTACATCCATTTTTGGACAAATGGAAGTCAAGTATTTTGGAACGGAGGGAGTACACAATAAAATTTTTAAGTTAGCATAACTAGTCTAATCCGAGAGCAGAACCGAAGATTTGGTCGGGTTCTTCCTCCTTTTGCCGACATGTGGGACATCCAGCATCCAGGCCGTGTCATGAAACAAAATAGAGTGGTAGTTGAAGCCAGGAGATGTGCATCTTGGGTTAAACTGTAAATAGAATCTTACTACTCTTGAGTAACTCCAAAAGCAGCCACCAAAGATCTTTATTGGATTTGTTTTTCATCACCAGCACATCGAGGTGAAAGATGTGCAGGTTCAGTGGGTCCTCTTGCGTTTTCACTAACATGTGGGGCCGCATGTGAGCAAACAGACGATGGGCTCCGCGCGTCCGCTGGCTGGCTGAGAAGAGAGATAGAGGAGGGCTGAGCACGGACTGCAGGAAATTTGTTCTACGTACCTTGATATAGGCTCGATATAGTGGGGTGGCATGGGCCATAACTAGCATTCACGTCTAGCAGTACGGCACACGTCACCCACACGAGTCCCATCCGACACCAATTTTCTTGGAGTCCATGCTACATCCATCTCTTCTCCCTCCTATTTTCTCAGCCATTGCGCGGTGGGCGGGGTGGGGGTTTGCCGATAGTCGGTTTGCTCAACTGCGGTCCCACTTGTAAGTGAAAATGTAACACCGCACGCATTCCCGCTTGAGCGGCGTGCCGGGCCAACCATGTAGGGGTGCAGCGCGATCACGGCAGGATTTTCCTTTTGAACTCGTAACTTGTAAAATTTGGTTCTGCTCCATGGCGCGACCGATAGATAGAAAATAACGATTTTGCCTAGAGTAATGAGAAGTTTGGTTCTGGCGCCGTTCATGCATGGAGTACGTACAAAAATTATGAAGTTGATGTGAAAGGTAAGATAATTACTGTAGTATCATATACTACTACATGGATTTGACGGAAAGATAAAAATACATACGGATCCATCAACGTTCAATGACATCCTCACGCCCTAGTGCGCCGGGTCACCAACCGACGTGTGAGGAGCAGCGGCGTTGGCGGCGAGCTCAACGTGCTTCTGAACAGTGCCGTCCAAGGTTGCCCTGCGCTCCAAGAAGGCCAATATCATATCGTCCTCCTCTTGCATGTAGTAGTCCTTGTGGACGATTTGCGCGTAGACGTGGGTGATTATGTCGATGGTGTCTTGCTGCGCCAGGCGCTGCGCAACGAGCGCGACCTCGAGGTGGACATTCTCCGGCACGACGGCGGGCAGTCGCAGGGCCACCAGTGCGTCGAAGAGGTTGTTACCATAGTGGCCGTTGAGGGTGGCGGGCATCACAGAGCATGGGCACGTCGGCTGGAGGCTTACGTCAAAGTCGTCCGCAAGCTTCTTGACGACGGTGAACTTGTCGATGAAACCGACGAGGACCTCGTCGAACAAGGAGACGAAGCTGTCGTCCAAGCAGCCCCTCGCCCTGGCGGCCTCAAGCAATACTACCTAGAGACGTTCCTCGGTGCCGGGCCGCAAGCCAGCATCGTGGACCATCTGGCACAGCTGGCTGATGCTCGCGCTCATCGCCTCCATGGGTCTAGCGTAGCTTCTAGTCAACTGATCTTGCAACTCGAGTGATCACTCAGCCCTTGGTTAGCATGCGTAGGTGCGTAGGATTTCGTACCACTCCTCGGACCTCTATTGCACCTGCCTTTGGCTGTATGATAGGTGGGCCAGCCACCCCCTGGGGCCATGTGTCATTCACCCAAAGGCAGTTGCCATAAGTCAATGAAGCTGCGCCCCCCTCCGTGCCGGTGCAGTATAGTCATCTCACCGGACCTCTAGTTGGGGCCAAACGAGAGAAGTTTGATGTTTACTGGTTTATTGGTCCCCTTTGCATTTTGTGCCAAGTTTTGACCTTTGATTTAACTAATAAAATGTTAATGCATGTAAACAAAAATGTTGTGTAAGTCACCTTACGAAAACCAAATAATCCAAAATACTTAGGCACGGTGCATTAACTCCCTCCTTATTTCTTATTTTGTGACATATCAACCAATGAGAGATGTGGGACGTGCATGCTTTCAATGACTTGAGACTACCAAAGATGACATGCAGTGTTTAGTTCATTGCATGTAATCCTATTAGTACTCTAGTTAGGAGTAGCAAAAAAAATTAAGTTCTCTCGCCGAAAGGAATAAAACACCATGTATTTATTTATAGAGGAGTAGTACATTTTTGGTGACATGCATTACTAGATATTGCTAGTCAAATACTAAAATCCAGATGGACATGGTAGTACTCCTAAATCCAGACGGTGGTGCTACTAGTACTAGTAGTAGTACTACCAATGTAGTAGTAGGAGTACTAGCACTGTACTACCCGCTGGTCAAATTATTACGTGCTGCTCCTCACAATGAAGTGACAAGACCCTGCGCCGGAGATGACACCTGAGTATAGGCGCCGTGTTCGGCATACCATAGTCAGCCTCACCGTCTGCAGTCACTATCATCATGGCTGTAGAGCTAGCCTGCTTACAACTAGCCCTGTTCGACATAATTTCCCGTGTGTAGATGCCCGTGCATGGCACGAAACACCAAGATTGGGGGTGGACAGCTCTGGCAGCGGCCATCGCGCCAGATTTTTCCACGGCCTTCTACTCCTAGATGTGGTGGGGAGGAGATGAAGCTGATTGTGAGAGACAAGGAGTTTTTTGTAAATAGGGAACAAGTGTGGGCATCTTTTTGCAAAAATGGAGAAGCTTGGTTTGTATGCGTCAGATCTAGATCCGACGGCTATTGGTGAAAGATGGGAGGCACAACATCATCACCAACTCAGGACCTGTTTGATTCGTAGGATTTTGAAAACGCAGGAATATGACACGACAATATTACAAGTTTCAAACTGATATTACAAATGTTAGGAGTAATGCTGCACCTACGAAGAGGGAATTACTAGGAAGTTTACGTAAGAACTTTCGTTACTTTAGGTGGATGCAGCATTATTGTACAAACTAAAATCCACCGCCCTGACAAGTCACTAATGGGCAAATAAGTTTTCGAGTCTCTGGCCACTTGATGTTTCAAAAACAAATTCAGCTTCTGCGGAGAAATGAGCTCCACCGTGTGCCCGCGCGGGTGTGGCTGGGCACGAAGCATGAGTACGTGCACGGTGCACCTATTCTCTTCTTGTATACGTACACCACCTACGTGGGGTTGTGTGAGAGAGATACAAACCTAGAGAGATATAGTATGTGGGTTCTTGAGAGTTTTTTTGTGGGGGGGGGGTCAATCAAAAAATGTAACATATGCAATGTGTGTGAAATAGAGTCCTGTATATAACATATATATTGAGGGGGCGATCCACGAAAAGAGAGTGGAGGTATCATCGGCTTGAGGTGTCCATAGAATCGAAGAGAAGGATGATGTGTGTGTGTGCGCGATCGATAAAGAGTGCCATCGAATTTGTGTGTGTTCACGTCAAAGATATATAGTGGCTGGCCTACTGGAACGTGAGATGGGGCATGTGTAGTTTGTCTCTGTGGCATGGATACCTACCTGCAGCGCTCGACTATCAGTGTGTGGTGGGGGAAGAGGGAGGCCCAATTAACTATAGAGGTACAATGGCTGGTATATGTGTGGAGGAGGAGAGAGGCCTACCTCATGTATTAAGGGAGATCGATCGGCATCCATGCATATGTGCAGGAGATGAATAAGGTTGGGAGAGAGGCAGAGCTAGAGTGTTGGAGGGGGTGGTAGTGGAGTTGCTTCTAACAAATGGTGGGATAGGCTTGCTAGACAAATGGAGGGCACGCCCACAATATCAATAAGAGAGGAGATGGCTGCTTGTTGTTTGTGCATGTGCGTGTGAGAGACGGGTCAGGAGGCATGCACGAATGATGAGGGGGGGACGATGTGGCTGTGGTAAGCAGACGTAACTACATAGGAAGATCAATCGCCCTTTGTAAGAGAAAGGAGAGACATAACTTGTGAGGTACGTCGATCGATGGGGGGTAGTTAAAGTCGATCTAGGTATATGTTGGGAGATCGATCGGTATACATGCATGTGTGTGTTAGAAGCAAATGAGGCATGAGGAGAAGGATAGAGAGAGAGGGATGCATGTAGGAGGTGGTATGAGAGGCATACTATATCGAGGGGGAGGAGTGTGCGAGTACGAGAACGATGAAAAGAGTGGTGGGAGTGAGGCATGGACGGTGACAAGAGAAGAGGGGAAGCTTGTGTTTGTGCTAGGCACACCTGGCTAGAGAGGCATATCGATCGATGTGTGCCGTAAAGAAGGAGCTGGGGGGCCTACACACACCGTGGGTGAACGACCTAAAGTGAAAAGACGAATTTGCGCGATGGAGTTAGAGAATGCTAAGGGAGGGTGAGAGGGATGCGGGTGTGTGCATGCACAAGAGAAAGTTAGCACTAGCTACAAAGGTAAGAGGGTTGTGTGGGTGTAAAAGACGAATAGAGATCATATATACTTCATTATAAAAAGCGAATTCGGATATTTGAAGAATTTATCATAGTGTTTCAAACCAACGGATGTGTGAATATATATAACGGTGATACACATGGTGTGGTTATGAACATGGTATACTACATTTAATATATTTTATCTCTACTCTTATAGAAAAACGGAGTTGTTGATGATGGTGTGCCTGCCATCCTGCATTATAGGCCGTCTAATTTATATCTGGCGGATAGCAAGGAAACTATGATGGTTGAAGTTGGCAACAATCATGATTGTAGATTCTTATCGAAATAGAGAAACAAATTCAAATTTAGTTCGAATTGCAGCGGTAGTATAGACATTTGGAATGCACTAAAATGTTGGTATGAGTAGGTTACATGCATTATACAGCAAGCGAAAAAATTTAATCGGACATAACATGGATTCATACTCCCTCCTTCCATCTATATAGGGCGTAATGAGATTTTTAAGACCGCCTTTGACTATTGACAAGATTAATAGTATATGACATGCACAATGTAAAAATTATATCATTGAAAGAACCTTTCACAAACGAATTTAACGGTGTGCTTTGTGTAAGTTGCATGTCATATATCATTGCTCTAATATTTGGTCAAAGTTAGCATCGAAAAATGCATTAGGCCCTATATAGATGGAAGGAGGGAGTAGCTTTGAATAGCATTTGTATAGTAAAATGTGGCAAGACTCTCTCTTTGTGTGGTGTGAATAGTTTTATTTTTTTCGTTTCCTTTTTGGTTGAGGGAAGTGCGAATTGATTTGGTACGCACAAGTACAATATTACTACACGTTAGGCTTGTCCCTAAAATTCAACCCGCGTCTTGTTATATCCCGAAAATTCAGATATCGTGCTCCCAAAACTGGCGCCTTCACAACCCGCGCCTTGCTATCTCGAAATTACAACGCGTGCGAAAACTCCCTCCAGTTGCCAAATCTCGACACGCGAAATCCCCCTTCTAACCCTGAGCTGAAAGGGCCGCTAGTTCAAATCGGTGTGTGTGTGTGGGGGGGGGTACTTTTGTAACACACCCTACATTTTGGACAAGCGCGTTCCTAAGTCATGCTTCACCCCCTCCCATCGCCCCCTTTTCGCCATTCGAAATCCCAGGCCGCCATAACCTCTCCGCTCCAGCCGCGAAACCCCACCCTCCTCCGTCCGCCACGTCACCGCTGCCCAGCCGGAGCCTCTTCCCCAACGACGTCGTCCACCGCAACAGCTCGACGTCCCTCGTCCACCTCCCCGGATGAGGATTCGTCGTCCATCTGGTCGTCCTACCAGTTCAGCCGCCCCGTCCACCACCTCCAAGGAGCTGCTCCGACGATCGCCTCGTCTATCGTGGCTGCTCCATCCCCACATCGCCGCCTTAACCTGCTCCACCAGAACCGCATCATCCTCACCGACTCCTCGGATGAAGCCGAGGCCTACTCGACGCCACCAAAGAGGTTGTACACTCATCGCATCGCACCTTCTCCTTAACTCGACCTCCCGACGCTGATGGTGCTCCATCCCGCACCCCCATGGAGCGGCTACCTTGAAGCCGGCGCCGCGGGCGACATCTCCACGGCGGCTCTCCCCCAGTGCGAGGCCCCTCCGGCGGCGGCGTCCATACTGGCCGGATCTGCTGCTGCTGCTCTGGCTCTCGCTCGATCGCTTGCTCGCCCAGCTGCTGCTGCTGCTGCTCTCCCCCTCGCTCGTGCTGCTACTCTGCTCCGATTAAGCCACACTTCAGTCGACTGAATCGACTTTTGGGCCAGTCGATTTTCAGGGGTTGGGGGGGGGGGCTCGCCGGAGTTAAGGAAGAACCACCCGCAGCAGGGACGGGGGCTCGCCGGAAAGGTACCCCACTATCTATCTTAGGGTTCAGGGTGGGGGGGGGCTAGAGGGTTGGCCGGGGCGGCGGTGGCGAGTTGTTTCGGGGCGGCGAGGCGGCACTGGGGCCGGCAGTTCGGCCAGTGGTGGGTGGCGGCTCAGGGGCGTGCAGGTTGAAGATGAACTACAGGCCCTCCCTAAACTACATGTCAAGTGCCTCTCTGCTACCATTGCATTCAGTTCCGACAGTACCATTCAGATTCCACAGTAAATTTCAGTTTCGACAGTTTCAGAGTCAACAGTTTTTACCTCATCTGTTGTAGTCAGGTGTTTTTTGGTGATGTTAATTTTACATCCATTTTACATCATCTATTGGAGATTCCTATAAGAATCCCACTTGAGATTGACGATGTCTGTCTTGTGCTGCTTCAGCCTTGACGTCTTACGGCTCACCGAAGCTGCTCCAACGACAGAACGATCCATCATAGCAGAGCAGTGCCCTGGACGCCGTCTACAGATTCCTTAGATCTTCCTCCACACCTCCAACAGCCACCTCTGCCTCAACTGCTTCAGCGACCAACCTAATGATGCTGAGGTCGACACGGCTACGGCAAAGAGGTTGTACACTTGTTGCATCACTTATTACTATACATTCACGTCGATCCATTAGGGCTATTTTGGTTCAACGGAAAAACATCGATCCACTGGTTGTTACCATCACTCTAAATTTCTGCATGCTCTCCTTACATAATCTCACCATATTTTTTTCATATGCATGTCAGATATTGTACACAGTCATGCTGAACATGTAGAGAAAAAGAGAAGAGTTTTGCGCGGCAATACAATGTCATGCAGACATCGCTCCATGGTGGGTTCAATGGCAAACCCTCCCCACCCCTCTCCAGATTGTAATCCAGAGGAAGATATCTGTTCTGAGGCGGATTCGGACGCCGCTGACCACTCCTATTTACCCCCCAAGGTTTTTGTTCTACCTTGGCATGATGATGTTAGTCATATCATGCATATGTTGCCTTGTAGTGCCTACTTTTGACATCATATATGTCATCTGCTTAGTTTATACATGTTCTGTAATGCCACCTGTTTAATTTCTATATCATATATGGGAATTATGCAGTCTCATGTCTTTTAGCCAGCCATAACATATGTGAAATGTGCAATGCCATCCTGTTTAACCAGGCATCATATATTTGAATGATATCTTGCCCATCCTTTTCTTCATTACATTTCCATTTGTCGACAATGTTTGTACATTAAACTACTCTTCCTGTGAATCAGCCATTTGGGTGGGAGATGGAAAAAAAATCTGGAGTGAAAACAAGGCCTTCAGAGCAGACAGTGCTACCTGTCGAAGCAGATCTCTTGTTGGGTCCCGATAGCTCCTCAGAGATGGATTCAGAGACAGATGACCAGTCCTATTCCCCCACTGAGGTGTATGCTCTAACTTGGCACGGTTATACTGCTCATACCATGCATACGGTGTCTTGCATTGCATAGTTTAGACATCATATACACAATATTCAACACCATGTTCTTAGTTCAGACATCATATCGAATGCCCTCTGTTTAGCATATACATCACATATGTGAATTAAATGATGCGATCCTGATTACTTAGATAACATGTAGGTGAATTATGTCATGCGATCCTGCTTAGTTATTCATCATATCTTTGAATTATGTTATGCTATGCTATCCAGTTTAGATAGACATCATATATGTGAAATTATGTGATGCTATCCGTTTTAGTTAAAAAATACACATGTCAACTATTTCATGCCCTCTTTTTTCCACACTATCTATTGCATCTATCTCTCATACAATGTCTGTACATTCAACTATGTTTCCTGTTTATCAGCCATTTGAATTGGAGCGGGTGATGCCAGTATCCAGCGGACTAAAAACACGGTCTTCAAATAAAACAGTGCTACCTCTTGGTGGAGATAGCACCCCGGTTGTACATGCACAAGAACCAGCCCTACCACACATAACCCAAACTCTCACAGATTGTACCCCTACTACGCTGGACAGAGAACCAGCTTCACCCAATCTAACCCCAACCCCAGCCGATAGTAACCCAGTTCCTGTTGACACAGCACCATCTCCACCACAGAGGTCCCAAACAAGAGTAGTTAGTAAGGTAGCTCCAGTGCCCAAAGGGCCAGTACTATCACGGCGAACCCCAACTCCACCAGTTAGTACGCCTATTCCTGTGGAGGAAGCACAACCAGCTAGTCATAGTTTAGCATCTATCGCATTTGATGTTGTTAAATCGTATGTGCGTATCTTCCCATCTTGGAAATATTATACTGAAGATGAAGGAAAAATACCAGTTGCAGGTGTTTGTCCAGGAGTTATGTGTAAATAATGTTATTCATGGCAATTACTTTGCTTCGTCCCATACATCCTACCTCCATGATGGTTATAATACAGCAAATTTTCCCATTTTTCTCTATAGAGAAGGATCGATTTGGAAACTCAGGATGAGGTAACCTGTGCTAATACCTCTGCTATCTTCAAGAATGCTTGGTGGCAGTATCGGAATTACCTAAAGAAAACGTACTTCACCGGCAAAGAAACTCATCAAATTCCCTTACGTTCTCTTGAGACACATTTACTGGACGATGACTGGGAACGCCTTGTTCTGTATTGGTCCCGAACCAAGAATGTGGTAAGGTCTATGAGCTCATTTTCTATTTTTAAGTATTATATTCTTGCGTCTTACTGTACTCTGTTCATGTAGAACAAGTGCCTAAACCTGAAGAACAATTGTTCTAATTTAAGATTCCATTGCTACATAGGACATAGATATATGTTTGTTTGATGCTTTTATTATGTACTAGTACTTGGCAATAGAAGACTTGGTAGTTTAATCCTGTCCACCTTATTAATGAATTGGTTCACCGAAATGAGTTTCATATACTAGTACATGCTAAAGTTGTTATGTGTTTGCTTGTTTCTTCTTTTAGAATGCTGACAGAATATTGGGGAAGAGTGCCTTATTAAGCAACGGTAAAGGAAGTAATGCAGATAAGGTTCAGGATAGTGACACATCCTGTCTTGGTTTAGTGTTGGAGTTACTGGCTAGTACCGCTTGCACAAGCTATTCAAACTCACTGTCTGAATCAGTTCGGTTTCTTGAGTCTCAACTACAAACTGAAAGACATCGATCAGCTGTGCTGCGACAAGAAGAGGAAGGATTGCGGAAGTCCCTGGAGCATTCAGATGCATACTTTAAGGTGCAACAGCAAGCATTGGAGGATTTTAGCGCCAAATAGGACAAAGCTAATCAGCTTGCTAAGCTTATTGCCAGCATGGTGGATACCCAGGATAATGTTTCTTGAGCTCTTCTGAAGTTGTTTTAGTTATGCTCTTGTTTTGTTGCTGCGTTTATTTGCACTGGTGGCCAATTTTGATGGCCAGTGTATATGATATGCTGCTTTGTTCCCTATATTTGCACTGGTGGCGATCTTTGATGCCCAGTGGATATAATATGGGTAATAGCCGTGATAGCCTAGCGTTAGTTGCTTGCTTATTTATTTCCTTGTTGTCTTGTTTATTTGTTTACTTGTAGTCATTGCAGTTCTTTTTCCGCGGTTAACTAGTGGCTGCAATAACCTATTTTTTAAAACTAGGCCACAATAACCATGGGCTAATATTTACTTTAGTGACACTAGGCCTCCTATGGGCCATAGAAACAGTGGGCCTTCTACGGGCCGTAGAAACAGTAGGCCTTCTACGAGCCGTAGAAACAATGGGCCTTCTACGGCCGTATCATCAATGGGCCTTATACGGGCCGTATGATCAATTGGCCAAACATGGGCCAATAACAGGCCGCATTATGGCCGTAAACGGGCTAGAGTTGGAATCGTCCGTTCATGGGCCGACCGTAACGGGCCATCGCTAATAGGCCGTATTTGATGACGCTATGAAAACAGCCCAACGTATTAACAGACCACAAACGGGCCGACTGTAACCACGGGCTGAATTTGGCCCACAAGCAGAAAATGACAGTAACGGGCCGTAAGTAAACGAATGCTTGAAATGAGCCCAAGAATAAATGGGCTCTGAGAAGGCCGAAAGATAACATGGGCTGGAAATGGCCCAACGGAATGACGGGTCGTTAATGGGTATAAAGTGATACACTGTTCATTACGGGCCAGTTTCACCACGTGCCGTTAATGGGTGTAAAGTGATACACTGTTCATTACGGGCCAGTTTCACCACGGGCCATTAATAGGCCAAGAGTTACATAGGGCCTCATATGGGCCGAAAGACGTCATGGGCCATACATGGGCCAGAAGTGAAAATGGGCTGGAATCATATTGGATGGCCCAGATGACGCTACTGGGCCTAATTCGGATAGGGCGTAACGGGCGTTGGGTTAGCGGGCTGTAAATGGGCTATATGCGAACAGGCCGTTAACAGGCTTTCCATGGGCCGGCCCGCCACCTTTTGACCAAGTCAAACGGGCCGGCCTTTTCAAAGGAATGGGCCTCTGTTGGGCCGTGCCACGTGTCGACGTATCATAGGCGCCTATCTAACCCACTGATGAGCTGACACGTGTTTCATCCGGCCAATAAGAATTTTACACGTGGAAATTTCCCATTGGTCGGGGCTGTTAACGGGTTATCGGATCCAAAACCCGACCCGATAGCTTAACGGAGTTCCGTTACGGTGGATGCCACGTGTCGGTCACCCTTGACGAAGGCACTTCTAGGACGTGTGATTTATCGTCACGGAAGTGGACACTTCCGTGATGATAATTTTGGTAATGTCATGGAACACTTCTACGACAGCACATGTATGACTATCTTGATTCTGTCATAAATTTGTCATGGATGTACATGCATGACAAAAAACACGACCTACTGTGAAAAACACGTATCATCACGGAAGTGTATTTTTTTGTAGTGGTACTCTATTAAAAGGAGGCCTTAATATCCCTTAGTTTCCAATAGGACCCTGCTGCCACGGGAGGGTAGGACAAAAGATGTCATGCAAGTTCTTTCCATAAGCACGTGTGACTATATTCGGAATACATGCCTACATTACATTGATGAACTGGAGCTAGTTCTGTGTCACCCTAGGTTATGACTGTTACATGATCGATCGCATCCGGCATAATTCTCCATCACCGATCCATTGCCTACGAGCTTTCCATATGTTGTTCTTCGCTTATTTACTTTTCCGTTGCTATTGTTACAATCACTATAAACACCAAAAATATTACTTTTGCACTGTTACCTTTTACCACAGTTACCACTACTATCATATTACTTTACTACTAAATACCTTGTTGCAGATATTAAGTTTCCAGGTGTGGTTGAATTGACAACTCAGCTGCTAATACTTGAGAATATTCTTTGGCTCCCCTTATGTCGAATCAATAAATTTGGGTAGAATACTCTACCCTCGAAAACTGTTGCGATCCCCTATACTTGTGGGTTATCAGCTGGCCGGCTGAGGGAGTGGCCGACTGGGCCGACCTGTTGGGTCGGTTGGCCCAGGGGGTCTTTTCTTTTTCTTTATTTTTGTATTTTTTTCTTTTCTGGTTTAGCTTAGTTTCTTTTTAAATCTAGTTTTATAAAAACTACAACTAGCACCTAAATCAGTATTAACAAATATGCTACCACCCCATTAATTTTTGGCAACTAAATAAAGTGGTTTTATATCTTATTAATTGTAAAAAGGAATTTAATTAAATGTTTTTGCTGTTGTTTTAATTATTTTAGAGCATTTAACATTTTATAAAAGTGTGGTTTCTCCAGCATAATAGTCTATGATTTATTTGCTACATTTCGAACACTTTAGTTTTAATATTTGAAAACTTTTATTGTCTGACTTGATTTTGAATTTGAATTCGGAACGAGATTTGAATCATTCTGAAACTAACAACAATAATCATGGTGACGTGGCATCATTAGTAGATGGTTACTATAGCTTAACTATTCGGGCATCACAATGTCGTGCTTGTTCTTGGTTCTTAGGGAGAGAGAGAGAGAGAGATGGACCCTTTGGGGTAAATGGGAGGCATCTTTAGGGGAATCGAGTGGCGATGTTGCAGGTCATATGGTGGGCTATGCTGATGAAAATCATTGACAGAGGTGGCGGCCGACATGGACGATGAGCTCAATTCCTTATGATCGTGACAACTCACCAAGAGGAATTTGGTAGGAAGAGAGAGGTGTCGGTGTCAAAACCGGCCGATCTCGGGTAGGGGGTCCCGAACTGTGCGTATGAGGATCGAAGGTAACATGAGACAAAGGGGACACAATGTTTACCTAGGTTCGGGCCCTCTCGATGGAGGTAAAAGCCTACTTCCTCTTGATTGACTTTGACGAGTATAGGGGTTACAAGAGTTGATCTACCTCGAGATCATAATGGCTAAACCCTAGATGTCTAGCCTATATGAATTCTCATTGTCTCTATGGACTAACCCCTCCGGTTTATATATACACCGGAGGGGCCTAGGGTTATACAGAGTCGGTTCACAGAAGAAGGAACCTAAACATCCGGACGCCAATCTTGCCATCCACGCAAAGGAGAATCCCATCCTGCCGGGGTGCTGATCCACGGGCACCTATGGGACCGGCGGACCGGGTCCCTTTCGGTTCGGCGGGGGGCGGAGGTCGTGCAAAGAGCAGATCGAGGCGAAGCACGTGAGCGATTTACCCAGGTTCGGGCCGCACGGCTGCGTAAAACCCTACTCCTGCTTTGTGGATTTGTATTGATTTCTAGCTCGGGAGCACGGAGTGCTACAGTACGCACCAGCAGCTAGCAAGGCCGAGCGTGAGTGTTCGAGCTGGCTCCCCCCTTTCCTCGTTGCACACGGGCCTCCTTTTATATGCAAGGGGTTACCGACATATGGCAACGGAGGTAAAGGGCAAAAATGGAAAGGTGCTGTGGTAGGTACAACTACCTGTTACAGTGTATCATACCTAACCCTGGCGGCAGGGGACAAGGGCATTAATTGCCCGTCTGTGTCGCCTAAACAGTACCGAAAGGGACCGCTAGGGACGCCACCGTTTTCCACGATGGTTATCTTGTCAGCGCCTGCTTGCCACCCGGCACCCCTAGCTGCACGGCCTCCTGCCACGTGCGCTCGGGAGGGTCCCAGAGCGACACGTCGGCGGGTGTGCTGGAGCGTGGGCGCGAAGTGGGGGTTTCCCGCGGCAAGCTCCTTGCCGCGGTCGTCGTCTTGTCGTGTTCGGGAGCTTGTCGCTCACCGGGCCTTGCCGGGATGCGTGGCGCGTCGCGGCAAGTTTCCTCGGTACGCCTTGGTTGGCCCTCCCGGCAAGCTCCTCTTGCCGGGGTTTTGTTTCCTTCCCGGCAAGCTCCTCTTGCCGGGGCCTTGTTTTGAGTACTTTGCTCTTGAATGGTCTTCAAAGTAGCCGCGGAGGATCTTGGCGGTTATCCGGCAAGCCTTGTCGCGGGATGCTGCGACTGCCCGTGCACAAGTTCGGGATACTAGGGTACCCCTACTCTAGTACACCGACAGGAGCCCCCGGGCCTGGGCCACACATGGTGCCGAGCGCTGTTGGGCCAGGCCCAAAACAGTGCACGGGCACGCGCGGCCTAGGTCACGCCGCATATCTCTCTCCGTATCCACCGCGCCCCCCCCGAACGGCACGCGTTGAATGCGGCGTCGTGGGAGAGGTCGTGGGGGCTTCTTTTATTCGGAAATGCGGAATGTCCGCCCCCTCCCCCTTTATAAGCAGGGGAAATAGGGGCAGTTGGCCCACTCGCCCGTTGCCGTTCCCAATCTCAGAAATCTCCGCCGCTCCCTTGCCTCCCCAAAGCTGAGAGAGAGAGAGAGCAGCGCTCCGCCCCCCATCGCCACTAGCACCACCAACGCCGTCGACCCCCTCCACTACTTCCGCCATGGCTCCAAAAGCCGACAAGGGGAAGACCGTGAAGACGACCGAGGCGCAGCGGCTCGCGGCGCTGCGGAAGGAGCGGTCCGTTTTCCCCCCAAGCTCGGCGCGAAGGAGCTGAGGGAGAACTACTATCTGTTCTGGTCGGCGGAGACGCGCGCGCATCCGCGCACAAAGGTTCTCCCCGCCGCCGCTTGGAAGGAGGCTCCGAATGGGTATCCCTTCTTCGCATTGTTCTTCTATTGCGGGCTCTGCCCGCCCTTCTCTGATTTCTTCTGCGATATCATGAACACCTATGGATTCCATCTCCTTGACTTCACCCCCAACGCCGTCCTGACAATGACAGTTTTCGCACACCTCTGCGAAAACTTTGTCGGAGTCCTTCCCAACGTAGCCCTCTTCCGCCATTTTTTCATACCCCGAGTAGAGAGAGGAGAGCCTCTATCCGGCGGGATTGCCTGGATTTCAAGGTCCGGCAAGAAAGAGACCTATCTGGAGGGAGAATTCCGCGGCAAGTGGGAGGAGTGGAGAGCTGATTGGTGCTGGATTGACGAGGAGAGCCCGTAGCCATTTACCACCCGACGCCGAACTCCGGTAGCACGAGGCAGCGATTGGAGTGACATGGCTCCGGAGGACGCCAGGCTGAGGATTGCCATCACCAGGATCCTGCGCCTGAGGCTTGCCGGGCTTACGGTTGGCGCTGTTGGCGCAGACTTCCTTCGCTGCCGCATCGCCCCCCTGCAGGAACGGGGGAGGCCCACTTGGGAGTTCAAGAACGCGGCAGACATCATGAGGCTGCGACCAGGCCTCAATTACAACTTCACAGTCCTGGAGCTCAACGCGATGCTGCAGGAGCTGTTCAAGTATGACCCCCAGCATCCCGAGGTGTTCAGGTTGCCGGGGGGCGTCGTGCCTTTGTGCAACAATTCCGCGCTCGACCGCATCCGTGCAATGATGCCGGAGTGCGACTCGCACGGGATTGTGCCAACTTGGCAGGAGCCTGCAGACGAGGTCGTGCAGCAATTCTTTGACGACTTGGTGGAAGTGCCAATCCGCCACGACGAGAAGGACGGCCTCACCCGCGACACCACGGATGCGGAGATGGCGCTCATCGCCACTAGGCTGGAGGAGGCAGCGGCAGCCGCAGCCGCGGGCGAGTTCGGGTTCACTGCGGAGGAGGCCGATGCAGCAGAAGCGGCAAGCCGTGCCGAGCGAGGGGAGCCTGCCGGCAAGAAGGGGCTTGCCGGGCAAGATGCCGAGCCGAGCGAGCCCGCCAAGGACACGAGCGGCTCGTTGCAAATCGACTCTTCTTCCACCTCGTCTTCAGGCAGCCCACCAGAAGCAGAGCCTCCATCCCCACCAAGAAGGCGCCTCCGCACGGTTGGTGATATGGCGGAGCGGCAAGCGGGCCAACAGTCACCACGCCGCGTGACACGCTCGACCACGGCAAACACCGTTGCCGCGGGAGCGCCTCATGCTACGACGGCAACTGGAGCGGAGTCTAGCCGGACCACCGCTTCAGTCCCCGCCGCTACTCACGCCGCGCCAACAGCCGGAGCGGGGTCGTCTCAGACCGCCGCCACTGCTCCCGCCAAGCGGCCAAGGGAAGCTTCTCCTCCGCCTTCTCGCGCCGGGCGCGCGCCAGGCTTCGACTTCTCCGCGTTAAGCTCCGACGAGGAAAAATAAGAAGAGTAAGCTTCTCTTGTTGTACTTGCATTTCTTCAACTCTTGCTGTTGGTCTTGTTTCTCATTTGCTTTTCCCTGAATCTGTTCCTCTTTAGGACTCTGGCCCAGAGAGCGGCAAAGAGAGCTAAGGCCCCGGCGATCAACATCGAGGACGAGCCCACTGCGACAACAGGTGGCGCGCCCGAGACAACCTTGCCGGAGCCGACGACTTTCCTCCATGGCAGCCCCCAGCGTAAGTGTGTAAATTATTTTCCGCGGCGAGGCGCGCATGGGTACTTGCCTTTGCTGATATCTGCTTGTTGGCTTGTGTAGGAGCCGATCAGCCCCACCAAGAGCCAAGGGAGAATTCCCCGACAAGGGAGAATTCTCCGGCAAGGGAAGGCTTCCCGGTGAGGGAGAATTCTCCGGCAAGGGAGGGTTCTCCTGCGAGGGAGAATTCTCCGGCAAGGGAGGGTTCTCCGGCGAGGGACAGTGCCAGCGGCCCCCTGACGACGGAGAACACGACCGCAGAGCCTGGTGCAGGTACTCCCCTTGCTTTAAAACTTCTCTTGGATCCTTCTTTTCTTGATCTTTATGAGTTTCTGCTGGATTCTGTCTGACTCTTCTCCCCTTTTCCGGCCGTCAGATCCATCGGATGCGGAGCAGATGGAGACAGAGGTCGCCGCCAACAAAGCTGCCGGTGCTGGAGACGCCACCGGCGCAGAGACCGCCAAGGCTGACGCCGCAGCAACTGGCGAGGAATCTGGCGATCGTATTGACGGCCCAGAGGCCCCAGGAGCGGCAGGCACTACGCCGACCGCCGACCCATCCGCCGAAGCTGCAGCGCCAAGTTCCAAGGATCCCCAGCCGGGCGTTTATTTGAAGGCCGGCGACGACGTCTTCATCAATCTTCCCTGGGCATCGAGCTCCAGAGCGCCGGTCGAGGGGGAGGTCTTCGACGGAGAAGTGCTCTCCTCCGCGGGGATGAAGCTGGTCGACGCGCCAAGCGGCAGCAGCAACGAGCCCGAAGAGGAGCGACTGCTGCGCAGGTTGATGTCGCTCTACGGCGCGCGGCAGGCCAGGCTGGAGTCCCGCGAGGCGCTTGTCGTGAAGGCGGGAGCAGACATTGAAAAGCGCAAAGAAGAGCTCGGGGGTTTCCACCGGGAAGCCCTCCGATCCCTGGCAGAGGAGCGGGAACAGCCCGCTGAAGCGCGGGAGGTCTTTCTCCTCGAGAAGGTTGAAGCCGAAGAGCGGCAGCGACTTGCCGCTGTGAAGCTAGCCGCGGAAGAGGGCGAGCTGGTGCAGCGGAAGGTCAACCTCGACGCCCATGAGGAGGAGCTCGCCTCGCGCAAGGAGAAGCTTGGCGGAGCCCTTAAGCAAGCGGAGGACGCTGCCGCCGCCGCTGAGGCCGCCAAGGAGGATTTGAAGACGACGGTGGCGCGGCTGGAGGCCGATCTCTCCGAGAAGGGCAAGGAGCTCAGCGTCGCCAAGGCCTCCAACGTGGATCTTGATTTGAAGCTAACCACTTTGACCAAGACTCTGGACAGCGCCAAGAAGCGGGAGGCGGCCTTGAAGGAGGAAATCAAGGCCGACAAGGCGCTGCTGGAGAGTGCTGCCACCACCCAGAACGCCTTCAGGGAGACTGTGACGCACTGGACGGAGAGTTTGGTGAACGCCGCCGCAGATATCGACAAGGAGCTGGCGCAGCTGGGGATGGAAGATCTTGGGTACCCCTCCGATGACAACCTCCAGCCCAGCGCCAAGCTCGTCCTATTCTTCAAGGGCGTGGCGACGGCCCTTCAGCGACTCCAAGAGAGGATCCCCAAGAAACTAGCTGACGAGTCGCGCGAGATCTGCGCAGGAGCCCTCGAGAAAGTGTTGATGAAGGTGGCCTTCCGCAATCCGGGCCTCCGCCTCACCAACATCCTCAGGTCCTTGCCGCCAGAAGCTGATCTGGAGGAGCTCAAGGCCCTTGTCGCACCCATTGTGGACAAGGTGAGCGGGATCAAGCGGTTTGAAGGCGATCGCGTAGATTAGGCCGCTCATTTCTTCTTTTCATGTCGCTGCCCATCATGTCATGAAAACAATCTGTTAGAGCTGCGACAAGCTATCTCTGTAATGTAACTTGACTCTGGGCAATGGTTGCAACGTTACTCCCTTTACTTGATTCCTCCCTTTGTATGTTTTTGCCCTACGCTTTTAGGGAACTTGCCGGTGCAGGCACCTGAGCCGCGAGCGCTGAGTGCGGAACGTCAGCAGCCTGCTGGCGGTGCCGCTACCGGCAAGAAACAACTAGTTGCAGCTCACTTAAGTTGCTGAGCGAACTCGAAACAAAGTAAGGGCGCTAGCGGCTCACTCAAGTTGCTGAGCGGACTCGAAGCAAAGTAAGGGCGCTAGCAGCTCACTTAAGTTGTTGAGCGGACTCGAAGCAAAGTAAGGGCGCTTAGCAGCCCACTTAAGTTGTTGAGCGGACTCGAAACAAAGTAAGGGCGCAACTAGCTATGAGTTGGTTCCTCCACGCATAGGTTTCCCATACAAAGTGTGGTCGTTCAAGGGAGATAACTTAAAATTTAAAAAATTTGATTGCTCAAACTTTGGCAACTTAGCTTTTCTGTTGTTTGCTTCCCGGCAAGGCGAAACTTTCTTGAACGACGCCTGGCCCATACCATCCATCGTCTTCTCCTTTCCCCCTCGGCAAACTTGTGGGCGAGGGGAACCTTGCTTTCAAAAGGAAGAAGAGACAATACAGATATGGAGCTTTACGGCTCGTTATTGCTTACCGTGGGGTAGGTGTTATGCACGGGATCTGCGCCCGGCTTTGTACAAAGGATTACATGCAACAGCGGCAAGACTTGTACAAAAGGGTGGTTGCCGGACAGGGTCCGACAACCGCGCCTTACGGGTAAAACTTACGAAGATGCTCACTGTTCCAGGAGTTGCTCACCGGAATGCCATCTTCGGTCTCAAGGTGGACAGCGCCAGGCCTAGTGACTCGTTTCACCCGGTAAGGGCCTTCCCACTTCGGCGTCAACTTGTTGGAATTCTTGGCGGACTGAACGCGCCGAAGAACAAGGTCGCCTTCCTCGAGACTTCTGGCGTTAACTTTGCGGCTGTGGTAGCGGCGCAAAGCTTGCTGGTAGCGAGCAGCTCGCACAACAGCCTAAAGACGGTCTTCCTCGAGGAGCAGCGCGTCATCTTGTCGCAGCCGCTCTTGCTCAAGCTCATGATAAGCGAGCACTTGAGGTGACCCGTATACGAGTTCCGTGGGGATAAGTGCTTCTGCTCCATAGACTAGAGCAAAAGGTGTCTGTCCAGTGGCTCGATTTGGCGTCGTCCTGAGCGCTCCGAGATCCACCAGCTCGATCTTGATCTAGCAAGCGCATGGTACCGTGAGTACCATGACGCTGCCGGTCCCGCGCCTCCTGAGATGGGCGTGGTGCATGCACGGACGCCGAGGCGGTGCCGCTACCGGCAAGAAACCTTGTCGCAACTAGTTGCAGCTCACTTAAGTTGCTGAGCGAACTTGAAACAAAGTAAGGGCGCTAGCGGCTCACTTAAGTCGCTGAGCGGACTCGAAGCGAAGTAAGGGCGCTAGCAGCTCACTTAAGTTGTTGAGCGGACTCGAAGCAAAGTAAGGGCGCTACTAGCTACGAGTTGGTTCCTTGCACGGATGCCGAGGTCTTGGAGTGTGCCCGGTCATTGTGGGAGCCGGCTACGCCGCCGATGGGCAGCGCAGCCTTGTCCTGGGACCTGGCAGCACCGTGAGTTCCCTCGTCGGCGCGTGTCCTTCCGCCGGTGCCTGCCCCACCAACCGTTTGCTCCGGCGGTGGTTGGCTCGGCGCGGACGGAGCAGCTGCCTCCGAAACTTTCTTCTTCGGCGGCATGTTGATGAAGATGATGAAGACGATGAAGATCTAGCTCGCGAGAACGCCGGATCTGGTTCACACAACTTCGACGCCCCCTACCTGGCGCGCCAGAGATGCCGGGGTGCTGATCCACGGGCACCTATGGGACCGGCGGACCGGGTCCCTTTCGGTTCGGCGGGGGGCAGAGGTCGCGCAAAGAGGAGATCGAGGCGAAGCACGCGAGCGATTTACCCAGGTTCGGGCCGCACGGATGCGTAAAACCCTACTCCTGCTTTGTGGATTTGTATTGATTTCTAGCTCGGGAGCGCGGAGTGCTACAGTACGCACCAGCAGCTAGCAAGGCCGAGCGTGAGTGTTCGAGCTGGCTCCCCCCCTTTCCTCGTTGCACACGGGCCTCCTTTTATATGCAAGGGGTTACCAACATATGGCAACGGAGGTAAAGGGCAAAAATGGAAAGGTGCTGTGGTAGGTACAGCTACCTGTTACAGTGTATCATACCTAACCCTGGCGGCAGGGGACAAGGGCATTAATTGCCCGTCTGTGTCGCCTAAACAGTACCGAAAGGGACCGCTAGGGACGCCACCGTTTGCCACGATGGTTATCTTGTCAGCGCCTGCTTGCCACCCAGCACCCCTAGCTGCACGGCCTCCTGCCACGTGCGCTCGGGAGGGTCCCAGAGCGACACGTCGGCGGGTGTGCTGGAGCGTGGGCGCGAAGTGGGGGTTTCCCGCGGCAAGCTCCTTGCCGCGGTCGTCGTCTTGTCGTGTTCGGGAGCTTGTCGCTCACCGGGCCTTGCCGGGACGCGTGGCGCGTCGCGGCAAGTTTCCTCGGTACGCCTTGGTTGGCCCTCCCGGCAAGCTCCTCTTGCCGGGGTTTTTTTTCCTTCGCTTGCCGGGGCCTTGTTTTGAGTACTTTGCTCTTGAATGGTCTTCAGAGTAGCCGCGGAGGATCTTGGCGGTTACCCGGCAAGCCTTGTCGCGGGATGCTGCGACTGCCCGTGCACAAGTTCGGGATACTAGGGTACCCCTACTCTAGTACACCGACACATCCGGACATGGTGGAAAGCCTTTTACTCTTTATCTTCACGGCCCATCAGTCCGACCCATAATACACGGGCCAGATACTTGAGGACCCCTTAATCTAGGACTCCCTCAGTAGCCCCCGAACTAGCCTTCAATGATGACGTAGTATCCGGATTCTATCTTCGGCTTTGCAAGGCGGGTGCTTCATTATACTTTAGACCAATGATAGTCCGGCCGTGACCTTGATGCTCCTGCCTCTTGTGCTTCCTTCCTGTTGTCACTTCGATTTCTGTGTGCCGCGCAAATACGAATGGTCCATGCTTTTTTGCAAACAGGCCCCTCACCACGCTCGGATGGCATCTATATAAGGGGACGTAGATTCCCTTATGCCTTTCCACATCGCGCAAAAAGGAAAACTACCAAGTTTTAGCCATGAACAAAGCCTTCCATCATGGCCAGTGCCCCAGGCTCCTTTTCGCGCCCCCACGACCCTCATGAGGGTGATTGGCAGAGTTGCTCCGTGCCTCATCTTCAGCTGAGCCGACTCGAGACGCAGGGTTACCTCCCCCTCGTGGATCTAGTCTCCGTTCGAGCGGGACTGTACTCAACCGGCAACGACGCGATGATTGAGAACTTCCCCAACCCCAATAAGGAGGAGAGGATGTTCTTCATCTCATTCCTATTGCGGAGCCTAAGATTTCCAATGCATCCCTTCCTCAGGGGGTTATTGGAATTTTACGGCATCCAGCTACACAACCTCACCCCAGGTTCGATTCTACACATCTTAGGTTTCGTTGCCCTCTGCAAGCTATTCTTAGGCATCGAGGCTCATTTTGAATTATGGAGGAAGTTTTTTGCCTTGTTCCCCGCCATCGAGGAGGTTCCATATTTGAAGTGGGCGGTGCCGAAGTATGGCGTATAGCCGGATCTGAATACCTCATAGGAACTCGCAAAGAGGTATACCCGCAATGGTCTTCAGAATGGTTCTACATAGACGACGTCCCGTTGCCGGACCCAGTTCGGCACGGTCTCCCTGAATTTTCCAGTGCTCCTTTAAAGAAGTGCCTCAACTGGCGTCCCTGAAGTCCCAAGGAAGAGGACTGCCCGGAGATAAAGAGGTTGGTTAGTAAGGTCAGGTTTCTAGCCCATACCGAACTCTCGATACTTGAGCTCATGGCGATCGCAATAAAGAGGTGCGTTCAGCCTCTCCAATCCAGAGTAACTCCCTTATGGTGTTACAACGGAGAAGATGACGCATCCCATTACAGACGGAAGGGTCCATATACCCCACCCGAACTAGCCACAATGTTGGCCGAGCTGTATAAGGGCGAGAAAGAAGATTTTCTCTGGTTAAACTGTTGGGAGGGTTATTCCATGTACAACCCTATCGAATGGGTAAGATCTCGATCATCTGTGTTTTACTTTATTGCCGTTACAAACACTAATAAAACTTGCCCTTTGTTGCCACAGACAGTCATGGAGGAAGATGACCGAGGATGGGAAGATGACCGAGGACGTCCACTGTGCCGCTCCCCAACCAGAGGATCATAATCGTGATAAATACCCCGGCTTTTGTGAGGACCCGGACATATATATAGAGTTCAGCGACGGGGTATTTTATCAAGCAAGCCTTGACGACTCAGAAGTGGCTATCACCGCCGACAACCCCTGCCTCTATCCCTTCTATATCATGAGTATTCGGAGGGTTCTTAAAAGGAAATCCTTATCTGCATTTTTATCTATTTATACTGATCCAGATTTTAATAGGATTGGTGCTCTAGGGACCGTACCTCCTCAAGGGCGACCCCTACACAAGTCCACCGTTCGAAACGAAAAGGGTCCGGGAGTGCCGGAGAGGCCTCACAGTCTTCCAAGAGGTAAGCTTGTTTAAGACATGTCTAGGCGTAAATCGGGATTGTTAAAAGTCTCCTTTTATCATTGACATATGGTGAGAGAGAGAGACTATGAGGCCATGGACGAGAGGGGAAACCCTTGTCCCATTTAGGGCGAGGGGTCAAGGAAGAAGAATAAGGAGGTGGGATCTCTCCCCCTCTCTCCCAGTGGCGCCGAAACGCAGCCGGGGCCATCATCGTGACGGTGATCTACACCAAAAACTTCGTCGCCGTCATCACCAACTCTACCCCTCCATGCAGTAGTGTAACACCTATTCTCCCCACTGTAATCTCTACTTAAACATGGTGCTCAACGCTATATATTATTTCCCAATGATGTATGGCTATCCTATGATGTTTGAGTAGATCCGTTTTGGTACTATGGGTTGATTGATGATCATGATTGGTTTGAGTTGTATGTTTTATTATTGGTGCTGTCCTATGGTGCTCTTCGTGTTGCGCAAGCATGAGGGATCCCCGCTGTAGGGTGTTGCAATATGTTCACGATTCGCTTATGGTGGGTTGCTAGAGTGAAAGAAGCTTAAACCCGAGTAAGGGGGTTGTTGCGTATGGGAGAAAAGAGCACTTCAAACCTTATAATGCTATGGTTGGGTTTTACCTTAATGATCTTTAGTAGTTGAGGATTCTTGCTAGAGTTCCAATCATAAGTGCATCTGATCCAAGTAGAGAAAGTATGTTAGCTTATGCCACTCCCTCATATAAAATTGCAATAATGATTACCGGTCTAGTTATTGATTGCCTAGGGACAAATAACTTTCTTGTGACAAAAAGCTCTCTACTAAAACTAACTTAGTTGTTCCTTTATCTAAACAGCCCCTAGATTTTATTTACGTGTTCTTTATTATCTTGCAAACCTATCCCTTTACACCTACTAAGTACTTCTAGTTTCATACTTGTTCTAGGTAAAGCGAACGTTAAGCGTGTGTAGAGTTGTATCGGTGGTCTTGATGGAATATTTGTTCTACCTTTAGCTCCTCATTGGGTTCGACACTCTTACTTATCGAGAAAGGCTACAATTGATCCCCTATACATGTGGGTTATCAGTGGCCCCGCAAACCCTGATTCGAACTCCATAAATACCTATTTTTCTAGAGAAAATCATGGAGGAAGAATTATCTCGTTTCATGATACGGAGCCGCCGCCACCTCTTGTTCTTCATCAGGAGGCCAGATCTGGAGTCCGTTTTGGACTCGGGAGAGGGAGGGGTCTTTGATCTTTGTCATCACCAACCCTCCTTCATCGCCATCTCCATGATGCTCCCCACCGGGAGATAGTAATTCCTTCGTAGGCTCGCTGGTCAGTGAGGAGTTGGATGAGATTCATCATGTAATCAAGTTAGTTTTGTTAGGGCTTGATCCCTAGTATCCACTATGTTCTGAGATTGATGTTGTTATGACTTTGCCATGCTTAATTCTTGTCACTTTGGGCCCGGGTGCCATGATTTCATATCTAAACCGTTTATGTTATCATCATTATATCTATGTTCTAGATCCGATCTTGTAAGTCATATTCACCTGCTACGTGTTATGATCCGTAAACCCCGGAGTGATAATAGTTGGGATACTTTCCGGTGATGACCGCAGTTTGAGGAGTTCATGTATTCACTTTGTGCTAATGCTTTGTTCCGGTTCTCTATTAAAAGGAGGCCTTAATATCCATTAGTTTCCTTATGGACCCTGCTACCACGGGAGGGTAGGACAAAAGATGGCATGCGGGTTCTTTCCATAGGCATGCATGACTATTTACGGAATACATGCCTACATTATATTTATGAACTGGAGCTAGTTTTGTATCGCCCTTGGTTATGACTATTATATGATGAATATCATCCAACGAATCTATTGATCCAATTCCTACTAATTTCCTATATATTGATCTTGCTAAGTTATTACTGCTACTGTTACTATTACACTTGCTACAAAATCATTGCTATCACTATTACTGTTACTATTGTTGTTGCTACTACTATCAAAACTATTATATTACTGTGCTACGGATTGCTTGCTACAGATAATTAGTCTCTAGGTGTGATTGAATTGACAACTCATCTGCTAATACTTGCAAATATTCTTTGGCTCCCCTTGTGTCGAATCGATAAATTTAGGTTGAATACTCTACCCTCGAAAACTGTTGCGATCCCCTATACATGTGGGATATAAGTGAGACAGATTAAGTCTAGGCCTTCTAATGGCACAAGATGATTCTAGGCCCGTGTTCCATCCCATTTATAGCGATTGTCGGGCCGACCAGTTTTAGTACCGTAATTTTTTAATATAAACCTAATTTATTGGCCCATTGCGCTCTATCGAAGCTTACCACCTTTTAGAGAGTGATGACAACATATACAGTAAATAAATTGCAACATCGTGATGACCCAAAAGTATATGGGATCAATTGTAGTCTTTTCGATAAGTAATAGTGTCGAACCCAACGAGGAGCATAAGGAAATGACAAGCGGTTTTCAGCAAGGTATTTCCGTAGGCACTGAAACTATCGGTAACAGATAGTTTGGTAGTAAGATAATTCGTAGCGGGTAACAAGTAACAATTGTAGAAAAAGTGCAGCAAGGTGGCCCAATCCTTTTGATAGCAAAGTATAAGCCTGGCCGAACTCTTATATAAAGAAAAGCGCTCCCGAGGACACATGGGAATTATCATCAAGCTAGTTTTCATCATGCTCATATGATTCGTGTTCGTTACTTTGATAATTTGATATGTGGGTGGACCAGTGCTTGGGTGCTTTCCTTACTTGTACAAGCCTCCCACGTATGATTAACCCCTCTCGCAAGCATCCACAACTATGAAAGAAGAATTAAGATAAATCTAACCACAGCGTGAAACATGTGGATCCTAATTAGCCCCTTAAGAAGCAGCGCAGAAACTAGGGTTTAAGCTTCTGTCACTCTAGCAACCCATCATCTACTTATTACTTCCCAATGCCTTCTCCTAGGCCCAAATCATGGTGAAGTGTCATGTAGTTGACGTTCACATAACACCACTAGAGGAAAGACAACATGCATCTCATCAAAATATCGAACGAATTCCAAATTCACATGATTACTGATATGTCTCCAACATATCTATAATTTATGAAGTATTCATGCTAATATATTATCATTCTTGGATGTTTTACAATCATTTTATAGCAACTTTATATCATTTTTTTGGACTAACCTATTGACCCAGTGCCCAGTGTCAGTTGCTGTTTTTTTGCTTGTTTTTTACATAGCAGAAAATCAACATTAATCGGAGTCCAAACACCGCGAAACTTTTTGTGGATTTTTTATGGACCGGTAGAATCCCGATGGGCCAAAGCATCACCCGGGGGGTGCCCCGAGGGGGCACAACCCAACAGGGCGCGCTAGGGCCCCCTAGCTCACCCAGGTGGGTTATGCCCACCTCGGTTGCCTCCCGTACCCATTCTTTGCACTATAAATTCCCAAATATTCCGAAACCCTTCGAGGTTAACCTAGATCAGAAGTTCCGCCGCTGTAGGGCTCCGTAGCCACAGAAAACCAATCTAGACCCGTTCCGTCACCCTGCCAGAGGGGGGAATCATCTCCGGTGGCCACCTTCATCATCTCGCAGCCACCACGATGAGGAGGGAGTAGTCCACCCTCGGGGCTGGGGGTTTGTACCAGTAGCTATGTGATTAATCTCTCTCTCTCTCTCTCGTGCTCTATATCATGGGCTTTGTTAATATAGATGAATCATATGTTGTTTCTCCCCTCTATACTCTTGTTGTGATGAATTGAATCTTTACGCTTTGAAGTTTTGTCTTGTTGGATTGAATATTCAGATATGAGAACACATGATGCATGTCTTGCGGTATGATTACTTGAGGTGACAATGGGGTATCATATTGATTCACTTGATATGTGTTTTGGCATTCAACTCGCGGATTCCCGCGGTGACATTGGGGTAATCTATGCATAGGGGTTGATGCATGTTTTTATTATCTTTTCTACGATAGAAACTTTGGGGTCTCTTGGTAGTTCTTTGTGTGGATTGAGTATTATGAATATGAGTATGCTTTGGTGTTATTCTCGTACGAACTCTAGGATAGATCGAATGGAAAAATAGCTTTGCGTTATTTTAGTACGAACTCTTGAATAGATCGAGCGGAATGAATAGCTTTGAGGTGGTCCCGTACCCTAAAAATAATTTCTATCTTTCGTTCTCCTCTATTAGGAACTCGAGAGTGATTCTTTATTGCACTTTGAGGGATAATCATATGATCCAACTACGTTAGCATTGTTGAGAGGTTGCACTAGCGAAAGTACGGACCCTAGGCCTTGTTTTTAAGCATTGCAATACCGTTTTTGTGCCTGTTTACTATTTGCTACCTTGCTGTTTTATCTATTCAGATTATAAAAATATATTTCTACCATCCATATTACACTTTTATCACCATCTCTTCGCCGAACTAGTGCACCTATACAATTTGCCATTGTATTGGGTGTGTTGGGGACACAAGAGATTTCTTGTATTTGGTTGCAGGGTCATTTGAGAGAGGCCACCTTCATCCTACACCTCTCATGGATTGATAAACCTTAGGTCATCCACTTGAGGGAAAATTGCTACTGTCCTACAAAACTCTACGCTTGGAGGCTCAACACGTGTCTACAAGAATAAAGTTGCGTAGTAGACATCAAGCTCTCTTTTGGCACCGTTGCCGAGGAGGTGAGTGCTTGAAGGTATATTTTAGATCTTGCAATTGAATCTTTTAGTTTCTTGTTTTATCACTAGTTTGGTTTATAAAAACAAAACTACATAAAAATGGAATTGAGGTTGCATCATATTATTCATCATCTTTATAATATCTTTCTCGAAAATGATGGTTCGAAAAATTGTGCTCAATTGTTATAAGAAGAAGTCAGTAAAATGTTTGGCACAAAATATTTGAATGATGAGCATGATTGCAGTTGTTAGTGTGAATTCTTTGAATATCCAAAATGCTAATGATGATTACACAAGTCATGACAAAAATGTTTCTTATGATCATCTCACTTTTTGCGGAGTGAATTGGGAGTTGATACGTCCATTTTGCATCATGTTTTATTAGTGTTATTTATAATATTTTTATCCATAACAATGCTTTTTGGAGTAATTCTAATGCCTTTTCTCTCATAATTTGCAAGGAACACACCAAGAGGGAGAATTCCGGCAGCTGGAAATCTGGACCTGGAAAAGCTACGTCAAGCCACCTATTCTGCACAACTCCAAATGAGCTGAAAGTTTATGGATATTTTTATGGATTATTTGAGAAATACTGGAGCCAATAAACACCAGAGGGGGGCCACCAGATGGGCACAACCCACCTAGGCGTGCCCTGGTGGGTTGTGGCCTCCTCGGCCCACCTCTGGTGCCCATCTTCTGGTATATAAGCCATTTTGACCTAGAAAAAAAATAAGAGGAGGACTTTCGGGATGAAGCACCGCCGCCTGGAGGCGGAACTTGGGTAGGAGTACTTTTGCCCTTCGGCGGAGCGATTCCGCCGGGGGAACTTCCCTCCCGAAGGGGGAAATCATCATCATCATCATCACCAACAACTCTCCCATCTTGGGGAGGGCAATCTCCATCAACGTCTTCAACAACACCATCTCCTCTCAAACCCTAGTTCATCTCTTGTGTTCAATCTTGTTACCAGAACTATATATTGGTACTTGTGGGTGACTAGTAGTGTTGATTACATCTTGTAGTTGATTACTATATGGTTTATTTGGTGGAAGATTATATGTTCAGATCCATTATGCTATTTAATACTCCTCTGATCATGAACATGTTTATCATTTGTGAGTACTTAGTTTTGTTCTTGAGGTCATGGGAGAAATCATGTTGAAGTAATCATGTGAACTTGATATGTGTTTGATATTTTGATAGTATGTATGTTGTTATTCCCTTAGTGGTGTCATGTGAACGTCGACTACATGACACTTCACCATATTTGGGCCTAAGGGAATGCATTGTGGAGTAGCAATTTTATGGTGGATTGCGAGAGTGATAGAAGTTTAAACCCCAGTTTATGCGCCATTCCGTAAGGGAACGATTGGATCCGGAAGTTTAATGCTGGTTAGAATTTATTCTTAATACTTTTCTCATAGTTGCGGATGCTTGCGGGAGGTTTAATCATAAGTAGGACATTTGTTCAAGTAAGAATAGAACCTAAGAACCGGTCCATGCACACATCAAATTATCAAAGTAGTGAACACAAATCAAACCAACCTGATGAAAGTGACTAGATGAAATTTCCGTGTACCCTCAAGAATGCTTTGCTTATCATAAGAGACCGTTTTGGCCTATCCTTTGCCTCAAAAGGATTGGGATACCTTACCTCACTTTTGTTACTATTATCGTTACTTGCTCGTTACAAACTATCTTGCTATCAAACTACTTGCTACTTACAATTTCAGCACTCGCAGACAATACCTTACCGGAAACTGCTTGTCATTTCCCTCTGCTCCTCATTGGGTTCGACACTCTTACTTATCGAAAAGAGATACAATTGATCCCCTATACTTGTGGGTCATCAAGGCTATTTTCTGGTGCCGTTGCCGGGGAGTGAAGCGCCTTTGGTAAGGAAACATTTATATAGTGTGCTGAAATTTATTGTCACTTGTTACTATGGAAAACAATCCTTCGAGGAGTTTGTTCGGAGTATCTTCACCTCGTCTGGAACCATAATTAGAAACCCCTCAACCTACTGCACCTACTAAAAATATTGAATATGAAATTCCTTCAGGTATGAGAGAACAACTGCTAGCTAATCCTTATGCAGGAGATGGAACCGAACATCATGATATGCACTTAATATATGTGGAACAAATTTGTGGATTGTTTAAGCTTGCAGGTTTACCCAGGGATGAAGTGATGAAAAAGGTTTTCCCTTTATCTTTGAAGGGAAAATAATTGGCATGGTGTAGGCTATGTGATGATATTGGATCATGGAATTGGAATCATTTGAAATTGGAGTTCCACCAAAAAATTTATCCTATGCATCTAGTTCATCGTGATTGGAATAATATATATAATTTTTGGCCTCGTGAAGGAGAAAGTATCGCTCTAGCTTGGGGGAGGCTTGAGTCAATGTTAAACCATGAGCTCTCAAGAGAAATTATTATCCAGAATTTTTATGCTCGGCTTTCTCGTAATGATCAAACCATGCTTGATACTTCTGGTGCTGGTTCATTTATGAAGAAGACCATTGAATTCTGGTGGGATATTTTGGAAAGAATTAAACGCAACTCTGAAGATTGGGAACTCGATGAAGGTAAAGAGTCAGGTATTAAACTTAAGTATGATTGTGTTAAATCTTTTATGGATACCGATGCTTTTCAAAAGTTTAGCACTAAATATGGACTTGACTCTGAGATAGTATCCTCCTTTTGTGAATCATTTGCTACTCATGTTGAACTCCCTAAGGAGAAATGGTTTAAATATCACCCACCTATTAAAGAACCTGTACCAGTTAAAGAAGAAACTATACTTTATAATGTTGATCCAGTTGTTCCTTCTGCTTATATTGAGAAACCACCTTTCCCTGTTAGGATAAAGGGACATGCTAAAGTTTCAGCTGTGGTTAACAAAAGCTATATTAGAAGACCTAAACCTGACGAAGAAATTAAAGTTGAACTTAGTATTGCTATGGTTAAAGATCTCTTGGAAGAAGATATGGATGGGCATGTTATTTACTTATGTGAAGAAGTTGCTAGAATTGCTAAACCTGATAAAAGAGATAAACATAGACATGCTGTTGGCACGCATGTTATTTCAGTTAAAATAGGAGATCACCATTATCATGGTTTATGTGACATGGGTGCTAGTGTGAGTTCTATTCCTTACACTTTATATGAAGAAATCATGAAAGAAATATCACCTACTGAGATAGAAGAAATAGATGTTACTGTTAAACTTGCTAATAGAGACACCATATCACCAATTGGGATTGTTAGAGATGTTGAAGCCTTCTGTGGGAAAATAGAATATCCTACTGATTTTCTTGTTCTTGGTTCCCCACAAGATGACTTTTGTCCCATTATCTGTGGTATACCTTTCTTAAATACAGTTAATGCTAAGATAGATTGTAAGAAACAAACTGTTGGTGTTAGCTCTGTTGATGAGTTTCATGAGTTTAATTTTTCCAAGTTTAGTAGAAATCATCATGAAAAAGAATTGCCTAGTAAGGATGGATTAATTGGTCTTGCTTCTATTGCTGTTCCACCTACTAATCCTTTAGAACAATATTTGCTTGACCATGAAAATGATTTACATATGCATGAAAGAAATGAAATAGATAAGGTTTTGTTTGAACAACGTCCTCTGCTTAAACACAATTTGCCGATTGAAACTCTAGGAGGTCCTCCTCCACCTAAAGGTGATCCTGCGTTTGAATTAAACAATTGCCACACACTTTGAAATATGCCTATCTCGATGAAAATAAGATATATCTTGTTATTATTAGTGCTAACCTTCCAGAACATGAAGAAGAAAGATTATTGAAAGTTCTAAGGAAGCACCGGGCTGCTATTGGATATACTCTTGATGATTTAAAGGGCATTAGTCCCACTCTATGTCAGCACAAAATTAATATGGAAGCTGATGCTAAACCCGTTGTTGATCACCAATGTCGGTTGAATCCAAAAATGAAGGAAGTGGTAAGAACGGAAATCTTAAAGCTTCTGGAAGCAGGTATAATCTATCCTATAGTTGATAGTAGATGGGTAAGTCCTGTTCATTGTGTCGCTAAGAAAGGAGGTATTAATGTTGTTCCTAATGATAAGAATGAACTTATTCCACAAAGAATTGTTACAGGCTATAGAATGGTAATTGATTACAGAAAATTAAACAAAGCAACTAGAAAGATCATTAACCCTTGCCTTTTATTGATCAAATTCTTGAAAGATTATCTAAGCACACACACTTTTGCTTCTTAGATGGATACTCTGGCTTTTTACAAATACCTGTTTCTCAACCTGATCACGAAAAGACTACTTTTACTTGCCCCTTTGGAACTTATGCTTATAGACGTATGCCTTTTGGTTTATGTAATGCATCTGCTACCTTTCAAACATGTATGACTGCTATATTCTTTGACTTTTGTGAAAAGATTTTTGAGGTTTTCATGGATGACTTTTCTGTTTATGGGAAGTCTTTTGATGATTGTTTAAGCAATCTTGAGCGAGTTTTGCAGAGATGTGAACAAACCAATCTTGTCTTGAATTCGGAAGTGCCACTTTATGGTTAATGAAGGCATTGTCTTGGGTCATAAAATTTCTGAAATGGGTATTGAAGTGGACCAAGCTAAGGTTGATGCAATTGAGAAAATGCCATGTCCTAAGGACATCAAAGGTATTCTTAGTTTCCTAGGTCATGCTGGTTTCTATAGGAGATTTATCAAATACTTTTCTAAAATTTCTAGGCCTCTTACTAATCTTTTGCAAAAGGATATTCCTTTTGTTTTTGATGATGATTGTTTAGAAGCCTTTGAAACACTCAAGAAAGCCTTAATATCTGCACCTATTGTTCAACCACCTGATTGGAGCTTTCCTTTTGAAATTATGTGTGATGCTAGTGATTATGCTGTTGGTCCTGTTCTAGGACAAAGAGTTGATAAGAAACTAAATGTTATTCATTATGCTAGTAAAACTCTATACAATGCTCAAAGAAATTATGCTACTACTAAAAAAGAATTCTTAGCAGTAGTGTTTGCTTGTGATAAATTTAGACCTTATATTGTTGATTCCAAAGTAACTGTTCACACAGACCATGCTGCTATTAAATATCTTATGGAAAAGAAAGATGCTAAACCTAGACTTATTCATTGGGTTCTCTTGTTACAAGAATTTGATTTACATATCATTGATAGAAAAGGAGCTGAGAACCCCGTAGCTGATAATTTGTCTAGGCTTGAAAATGTGCTTGGTGACCCACTACCTATTGATGATAGTTTTCCTGATGAGCAGTTAGCTGCAATAAATGTTGCTAATAGTACTCCTTGGTATGCTGACTATGCTAATTACATTGTTGCTAAATATTTACCACCTAGCTTTACATACTAGCAAAATAAAAAAATCTTCTATGATTTAAGACATTACTTTTGGGATGACCCACATCTTTATAAAGAAGGAGTAGATGGTATTATTAGACGTTGTGTACCCGAGCATGAACAGGACAAATCCTACCGAAATGTCACTCAGAGGCTTATGGAGGGCATCATGCTGGAGATAGAACTGCTCACAAGGTATTGCAATCTGGATTTTATTGGCCTATTCTCTTCAAGGATGCCTGTAAGTTTGTCTCTTCTTGTGATGAATGTCAAATAATAGGCAATATCGGTAAGCGTCAAGAAATGCCTATGAATTATTCACTTGCTGTTGAACCATTTGATGTTTGGGGATTTGATTACATGGGACCTTTTCCTTCCTCTAATGGGTATACATATATTTTGGTTGCTGTTGATTATGTTACTAAATGGGTAGAAGCCATCCCAACCAGTAGTGTTGATCACAACACCTCTATTAAAATGCTTAAGGAAGTTATTTTCCCAAGGTTTGGAGTCCTTAGATATTTAATGACTGATGGTGGTTCACACTTTATTCAGGGTGCTTCCATAAAATGCTTGCTAAGTATGATGTTAACCATAGAATTGCATCACCCTATCATCCTCAGTCTAGTGGTCAAGTTGAACTTAGCAATAGAGAAATAAAATTAATTTTGCAAAAGACTGTAAATAGTTCCAGGAAGAATTGGTCTAAGAAATTAGATGATGCACTTTGGGCTTATAGAACAGCATATAAAAACCCTATGGGTATGTCTCCTTATAAAATGGTTCATGGAAAAGCTTGTCATTTTCCTCTTGAGTTAGAGCATGAAGCATATTGGGAAGTTAAAGAACTCAACTATGATTTCAAACTTGCTGGTGAAAGGAGGTTATTTGATATAAGCTCCCTAGATGAAAGGAGAACCCAAGCTTATGAGAATGCAAAATTATTCAAAGAAAAAGTTAAAAGATGGCATGACAAAAGAATTCAAAAGCATGAGTTTAAAGTTGGAGAATATGTTCTTTTGTACAATTCTCGTTTTAGATTTTTTGCAGGAAAGGTCCTCTCGAGATGGGAACACCCATATGTCATCGAGGAGGTTTACTGGTCTGGAGCCATCAAAATAAATAACACCGAAGGTACTAACCCGAATGTTGGCAATGGGCAACAAATAAAGCATTATATCTCAGGTACAACTATCAATGTTGAAAGTAATATTATCCAAACCATGACACCGGAAGAACACATAAAAGAGTCCTTCTGGAACACTTTAGAATCATGAAAATAAAGAGGTACGTGATACGGTAAGTAAACGGACTCCAAAAAATCGACAAAAATATTTTATATCAGTTTTGGAATATTTAAAATTTTGGAAATAAAGAAACTTCCAAGAAGCGTCCCCTGGTGGGCACAAGACACCAGGGCGCGCCAGGCGCCTGGCGCGCCCAGGTGGGTTGTGCCCACCTGGGACACCTTCCGTACTCCGTTTTTCTACCATATACTTGTCCCCCAAGATAAAAACAACATTATATACTTCCCGAACCTGTTGATCACCGTATCGTAGAGAAATTCTCTGTTCTCTTTTCTTGCTTTCTCCTGCGCAGTTTTGAAAATATGTCGTCCGAAGACTCCGACGGTGAGAGATATGTCTCACATATCATTGCTGACCCAAAGACCTATGGGGACCTATCTCCTTGTGGTCGAACTACGGATGACGTGGAGGATGCTCACTTGATGAGGATCGATGATTCAAGCTCGAAGGAGGAGGATGTTCCTATACCTCAACCTGGGGATATGCACATAAAATTCAAGAAGTGCAGTCTTCCTAAGAGAGCTAACCGGTCTAATAACCGATCTATTCCCTCTCGTTTTCGGCAGAAAAGCAAAGGAGATTTATGTGAGAAGATCTTGAAGCTGGAGTTGGAGGTCGACGATTTAAAAGAGGAAATTGCTCTCCTCAACTACAATATGAAAAAGTTGAAGGCATAGTTGTCCTCACCACCACCATCTTTTTCACCACCAAAAGAGAATTGAGTATTGGGTATGGGCACTCCCTTTGGCTTCCGCCAAGCTTGGGGGAGGTACCCCGGTATCGTATCATCCCACTATCTTTTTGCTTTTACTTATTTTAGTTCGATCTTTTGCTTTAGATGAATAAAAGTTTAGTTCGATCCTTTCTTCTTTGAGAGTTTGCTTAGTGATCTATCCTTGTAATCGTGTGTAAGTTATATAATAAAGTTAGTTTGAGTTTTTTTTTCTTTAATTTCATGTTGCAAATAAAGAAAAGAAATAATAAAGAAAGAAAAAGAGAATGGAAATAAATGAAGAGGGAAATAAATCTATAAGATTATATACTAATCCTATGGTAGGTGATGGCACCACATAAGGAAAAAATATAAGTAGAAAATTTTATTAGAGATTAACAAACATAGCATTAGTCAATGATGCAACTCATGAAAGAATTAATAAGGGAAGGGAAGATTCACATATAGATATACTATCCTAGAAATCTTTTGTGATTGTGAGCCCTCATCAAAATATTATATACCAAAATTGTTGACGCTGGACAAGGAAGACAACTTAATGGATTATTTTTGTTTATATTCACACAGAAGTCATATTGTCATATATCCTTTAACATTTGGTGCTTGCCCCTATCTTTGCTAGCCAAAAATTCTGTACTAAGTAGAGATACTATTTGTGCATCCAAAAACCCTTAAACCCAAATCTTTTTCAAGTGTCCACCATACCTACCTAGGGATTGAGCAAGATCCCTCAAGTATGCTCTCATCGGTGCAAAAAGGCAATAAAAATTGCTTCTAAAAGTGTGATATTATTTAGTGTAAGAGAAAATTGAGCGTTGTACGAACTAGGATGACAAAGAATAAAAGCGACGGACTGCATAATAAAGGTTGTCATCTTAAGGGGCAATACAACGTGACGTTCTCTTGCAATAAGGGATTGAGCATACAAACAAATAAGCACATGGCAACCTCTGCTTCCCTCTGCGAAGGGCCTATCTTTTACTTTTATGCAAAGAGTCAAAGTTTTTCTCTCTATTCCTTTTATTTTTCTCCTTTGGCAAGCATCGTGTGGTGAGGATAGATCTAGGCACATATGTCCAGTTGAATATAGATAGCATGAGTTATTATTGTTGACATCACCCTTGAGGTGAGTATGTTGGGAGGTGAAACTATAAGCCCCTATCTTTTTATGTGTCCGGTTGAAACGTTTTGCTCATGGGTACGCGGTGAGTGTTAGCAATCATAGAAGACTATATGATGTTTGAGTATATGGACTTGCCTAAGGGCTCCGACACGTGACCCTTCCTGAAAAGATGATGAATTGTAGTTGCAAAATTGTCTGAGAACATAGTTTGTTGGTTCCTAATAGAGTTTTGCTTTATACTTCGATTGTGTGATGAACTATTACTTATTCATGAGAAGTATATGAAAAATTTCTATGATAAAATTCCTATGCTTAATTTTGTTGCTGTTATAATAATCAACATGATGCTTCTATGTACATATTTTTTTATCGACACCTCTCTCTCAAAGCTTGTGGACATGTTTTTCGATTTTGGTTTTCGCTTGAGGACAAGCGAGGTCTAAGCTTCGGGGTGTTGATACGTCCATTTTGCATCATGTTTTCTTACTGTTATTTATAATGTTTTTATCCATAATAATGCTCTTTGGAGTAATTTTTCTAATGCCTTTTCTCTCATAATTTGCAAGGAACACACCAAGAGGGAGAATTCCGGCAGCTGGAAATCTAGACCTGGAAAAGCTACGTCAGGCCACCTATTCTGCACAACTCCAAATGAGCTAAAAATTTAAAAAGATTTTTTATGGATTATTTGAGAAATACTGGAGGCAATAAACACCAGAGGGGAGCCACCAGGTGGGCATAACCCACCTGGGCGCGCCAGGCCCCCAGGCGCGCCCTGGTGGGTTGTGGCCTCCTCGGCCCACCTCCGGTGCCCATCTTTGGTACATAAGTCATTTTGACCTAGAAAAAATAATAGGAAGACTTTCAGGACGAAGTGCCGCCGCCTCGAGGCGGAACTTGGGAGGAGCACTTTCTCCCTTCGGTGGAGCGATTCCGTCGGGGGAACTTCCCACCCGGAGGGGGAAGTCATCATCATCACCAACAACTCTCCCATCTTGGGGAGGGAAATCTCCATCCACATCTTCAATAGCACCATCTCCTCTCAAACCCTAGTTCATCTCTTGTGTTCAATCTTGTTACCGGAACTATAGATTGGTACTTGTGGGTGACTAGTAGTGTTGATTACATCTTGTAGTTGATTACTATATGATTTATTTGGTGGAAGATTATATGTTCAGATCCATTATTCTATTTAATATTCCTCTGATCATAAACATGTTTACCATTTGTGAGTAGTTACTTTTGTTCTTGAGGTCACGGGAGAAATCATGTTGCAAGTAATCATGTGAACTTGATATGTGTTTGATATTTTGATAGTATGTATGTTGTTATTCCCTTAGTGGTGTCATGTGAACGTCGACTACATGACACTTCAACATATTTGGGCCTAAGGGAATGCATTGTGGAGTAGCAATTATATGGTGGGTTGCGAGAGTGACAGAAGCTTAAACTCCAGTTTATGCACTATTCCGTAAGGGACCGGTTGGATCCAAAAATTTAATGCTATGATTAGAATTCATTCTTAATACTTTTCTCATAGTTGCGGACGCTCGCGGGAGGGTTAATCATAAGTAGGAGGTTTGTTCAAGTAAGAAAAACATCTAACCACTGGTCCACCCACATATCAAATTATCAAAGTAGTGAACACAAATCAAACCAACATGATGAAAGTGAGTAGATGAAATTCCCGTGTACCCTCAAGAATGCTTTGCTTATCATAAGAGACCATTTTGGCTTGTCCTTTGCCTCAAAAGGATTGGGCTACCTTGCTTCACTTTTGTTACTATTATCATTACTTTCTCATTACAAACTATCTTGCTACCAAACTACTCGCTACTTACAATTTCAGCACTCGCAGACAATACCTTACCGAAAACTACTTGTCATTTCCTTCTGCTCCTCGTTGGGTTCGACACTCTTACTTATTGAAAAGAGATACAATTGATCCCCTATACTTGTGGGTCATCAGGAGTGCCTTTGCACACCAAAAAAGGAAGATAGATTTTGTAAGATGCATAAATATTTAGAAACGAAAAAGTTGTAAGAGAGGCTAGATGATTGTGCTGAAAGATTTAATTTTTTCCGCCATCCTTGTGAACTTTGCAATGAACATGGTCATTTAAATCTCCAATGCAAATTCTTTCATGATCAAATCATGTCCAAAAATTGTGATAACTTGATTACCCTTGAGCATCATAAAGATCTTAGTCTTCTTTTGGGGTATGAAGAAATGAAACATATAACTAAGGGTATCCAAAATTTAATCTCGAGAAGTTTCTTGATTTTGATCTAGAAGAAATTTATATGTTTTGTGCGGTAAATTGCATTGAGATTCCTTATGATGTCAACTACTTAAAGACAAGAAAACAAATGGAGTATGGAGAGAGTACTAATGAAAGGGAAAATGTTTCCCAATACCTTCCTAGTGTTTATTATGATGAATCAGGTAAAGAGGAGGAGCTTCCTATCCAATCAATCTCTTCAACAAGAAGCTTGAAAAAATTAATTAAACCCACACATGGTGTGGTGAAGAAGAAGAAAAGAAGAAAGAATAGTGGTAAAAAGGTATCTCTCCCAAATAATGTTACTCCCATCCCCATCGTGCCTCATGAAAGTGAATCAAATATGTTGATGGAGGATGATGATATTGAGTATGATTTTGTTATGCCTATTGCTTGTTGTGATGATTATGATTGGGAAGACAACCTTATGATCTCGAAAATCTTTTTAGCACTTGCTTGGAAGAATATGATAACAATGTTTGCTATACTATTGGTGCCATTCATGCTATTGATAAGAATGATTGTGATGATATGCAAAACCACAAGCTTGGGGATGCTATGTTTGATGAGTATGATATGTTTGAAGATTTATTTGCTAGAAATAATGCTTGTCCTAAGCTTGGTGATGCTTTTCTTAGTGAAAAAGATCCTTTGATTCCTTCTACTTTCGATAAGAAAAATTTATTAAGATGATAGCATGCCTCCTATTTATGATGATTACATTGATGAAAGCGGGTTTGGAAGAGTGGCAACTTTAGGTAGTAGTGATCTCACTATTTTAGAGGGTGTTGAATCTTATTACAATATTGATGAAAGTGGATTTGGAGAGGTCATGACTTTATTTAGTGATACATCCACTCTTTTGGAAGAGGTTTCAATTGATTATGACAATGAAGTTGCTATCTATGATGATTATTATGATGACATCTATGCCACAAAGTGTGATAAATCTTCTATGCTTGTGCATCATGAA
The DNA here is from genome assembly GCF_003073215.2 of Triticum urartu. NCBI lineage: Eukaryota > Viridiplantae > Streptophyta > Magnoliopsida > Poales > Poaceae > Triticum > Triticum urartu. Next base: position 195,100,462 of record NC_053024.1, on the reverse strand, counting down.
AAGAGTGATGTATGTGATGGTTATATTGTTGAATTCATTCATGATGTTTCTGAAAATTATTCCGAGGAAGGAACTTATGCTCTTACATATCTCAATAATATCAAGTTTCTTCTCTATGTGTTGATTGTTTTGAAGTTGCACTTGTTTTGCCTTCCTATGCGGCTAGTTGATTCTTGCTCCCATAAGTTGTTTGATCAAAAAATCCATATGCATAGGAAGTGGCACTGGTAAGCGTCGGTCCTAAACAAACGGTTTTTAACCCCTTTTCGCCAAGTGAGTGTGTGCGATTGGGTGTCCTTCCCACATGACCTAGAAATCATCGGGGATAGTCCCTCCTGGGACCCAGGATGGGGCCGTGTGCAATCGGGCGAGGCATCGAAACCCAATCATTTCCCTAGGTATGTACATCCCACACAGTAATCCAAGAAAATCATTTCCGTAGGTATGTACATCCCAGATGGTGAATCCCAGAAAAACATTTCTGTTCGTATGTATATCACACACAGTCAATCCAAGGAATACATTTCAGTTATTATGTACATCCCACATAGTCAATCCAGGGAAAACGTTTCCGTTCGTACGTACATCCCACACAGTTATATTTGTAGGCTCGTGTGTGAAAGGTGTAACTATCACACACGGTCTACCTTGGTTAACCATTTGCTTTTGCCAATTATATCACACACGATTTGATGAAGAAAACCATGTGGCATTGGGCTATCCATCGCAAGCCCTTTTACTGCTAGAATCGTTTGCAAAGTTCCATGACACATTTAGCAGGTTTATTAGTTTACAATTAATAATTCCAATATTACGTAAATTCATATTTCATATTGAACAACTGTTTGCCAATTTCATATCAGGCACATAAATATATTATAACATCATAGTAAGGTAGCTACATGAAAACAACACGGTGCAACATATAGCTAGTTCAACTTCATAAGAACAATATATTCATTTCCCTAATCGAGATCATCCAGGCTCATCTTATCAACCTCTGCTTTCAGCTCAGTAAGAACCTGTTTTGCACGGTCCAACTGGGAAAGTGCCTCCTCCTTCGCGAACACCATCTTAGCAAAGTCTGATTTAAAAAGTCTGAGCTCATTCTCCTCCTTCAACCTTTTATCCTGAATCTTCAAATATTCTTCAGCGTTGACAACCGTTTCTCTAAGCCTACATCTGTTCTCTTCCTCATACATGCTCCAGAGCTTCGCTAGGCACATCTTCAAAGACTGTGGCCACTCTTGATCAACCCACTCCAAGTAAGAACACTTCCATTCATCCTATAATATTTAAAACTAGATCAGTAACAATTGTAGGGGAAATGGGTTTATAGCAACATAGAAAATCACCAATGCTTATTTTGAAAAACTAAAGAAACATGTTAATTATGACATATCTTCTCAAAAAGATCAATGCATGTGCAAATGAAATAATTTGTACTGAGACAACAACCAAATTCTAGAACATCAGAAGCTATAATTAACTACAACGACGCTAAAAGTTCTTACTCATGTACAATAAATAACAAATTGAACATTTTATGAGGAAGGTAAATATAACTGCAACAGCATAGCGACCGTGTTTGGATGACAGCAAATTGATACTAACATGTGTGTACACACAAAATTTTAGTAACATAGAACTAATAGCACTAAGGCCGTCCACTATGTATGCCAAAACTGGGGTAAAGACAACTGTTTCTACATCTCGCACCGGTGCCCTGCACTGGCGAGCCAATGCAGCGAAGAAAAACAGGGAACCGGACTATGGAGCACGTAGTTGCTCCGATGCCCAGTTCATTCGTGCCATAAAGATTTAGTATTTTACTGTTTGGCTGCTCGGATGTGTGGAGCAAAGTTGGCCGCACAAACTGCTGAAGCGGTTCCAAATAATTTTCTAATGGCACCGCCGATGAGATGGCAACAATTTAAGAGAATAGGTACAAACTATGACACTATCTTAGGATGCGTTTCATTAAAGGTGTGGTATGAATGGGTTGGGACCGTGACAGTGTCTGAATCACATCTAACAAATGATTTGTAACAGCGAAAGAGGGTCTAACCTTCTCTGCACATGTAAGAAACTTCCTCCCACTGTCCATAGAATCAAACGCAACTAGCTTCACGCATGGAGATAGATGGTGACAATGAGCAGATAGATCTTCAGCCACCCCGCTCCATTTGTTGCCACTGATGGTCCTAGGGAGCTACAAGAGGAAGAAATGACTCAAATCGACCGCCGGGTAAAAATCATTCATTCCAAGTCATATCCCGAGAGATAGAAGAGAGGCATACCTGGGTGGTGAAGGAGTCGTCGCTGGAGGAGCAATCGCTGGAGAGGTCTTTGAAGAAGACCATGGCGACCCCGGTGGTAGGATGCGAGACGGCAAGAGCGAGGAAGCGGCTATAGCTTAGCAAGGAAGGAAGGAGGAAATAGGGGAAATGTGACTTGTGGTCGGGAAGAAAATGGGGTGGGGAAGGGGGGCGGGGGTAGATATTTTGGTGGTAGGCCAAAATTTTGGAAATGTGGAGGGAAACTTTGCGCGCGGTGCCGCTGGACCTTTCACTTTGAACAATTGTGTGCATCGCAAACGATTCTTCTCCTTTACGCGCGTGAGATGAGTTTGATAATTCAAATTTTGGTGGAAATTTCCCGAGTACGTCATTGCATAATTTAACATCGCTTGCTAATTTGGGCACACAAAAGAGCGTACAACAGACATACCACACTTACTGAATCGAGCAATTTTAGTAATTAAACAGAGCCAATCGACCTAAACATTGCTCTAACAAAAGTCCAGCATAAAAAACAAAGCCTAAGTACGCATAATTTTAACAAATTGGCCGCCGCGCTGGCCTATGCATCACCGGTGTGAGATGAGACGTCGACGACTTGTCCTGGCGACATGCCGCCATTGGTGGATTCCGCGTCCCCCCTGTTGAAGTCGACCGCGTCCTCGTCCTCATCCTCGGCGCCGCCCTCAAGGTTGTAGTACTCGTAGTAGTGGCTGCGCCAGAGCTCGCCTTGGTACTCCACTGCCGATTTTTCGACGGACAGACTCTTCTCTACCTCGACCTCGGCCACGCGCAACTCCTCCTCCCGGCGCTCCTCGATCTCCGCCACCTCCTGCATCTCCAGCTCCCGCTCGGCGACCTCATGAGGAAGCAGGTCCTCCATGATCACCGCCGCCTTTTCAGACGTGGGTTGCATGCTGGAGTCCAAGGTGGCCTAGAATATCTTGGCGTGTTCATCCTCAATCTTGGCATGGATGGCCTCGACCCGGGCCAGGGCAACATCGGCGGCAGGGACGGCAGCTCGAGCGCTCTCGGCGTTTGCAGCCGCCATTGCAGCAGCAGCTACAGCCGTCTCGGCTGCTGCAGCTTCCCTGTCGCCTGCCGTAGATGCCCTCTCGGCGGAAGCGGTCGCGCTCAATGCGGATGCGGCGGCACTCTCGGCGTAGGCGGCCCCGCTCTCGGCGTAGGTGGCGGCGCTCGGGGGAGTGGATGCGGCCATCGTACGGGCCTTCACGAAGCGTTTCCATGACGTCATCTTTGCAAGAAGGGGGTGCGGCAATGGGGGTTGGGATTTGTGGATTCGGGGGTTGCCGGCACTGGAGCAGACGAGCCGGCGAAGCTTAAGGAGGGAGACTTAAATAGACCCAGATATTTTCATTGCAAACGGTTCCTAGAAAACAACTGTGTGTGATGTTGTAAATATTTTTTATTAGCTGTGAAAGATGAATTTGGAGTACAGTGGCAATGGATGGTGTTTTAAACGCACGAGAAATTTTGTAGTACTAATACAACTATCATGTCAAAATTTGGAAAATTACAGGGGTCATTTGACCTTTTAAGTCATTTAAGCGTTTTTCTAGCCATTTAATGACCGTAATTGAAATTTGAACTACACGTACATGCAACAGCTAACCATAACGGTTTGAAAACTCATATTTTGTGTACTTGTGTGTGATTTAATTCCATGTGCAGTAAATTGGAAGGAATTTCCAAACATATTGGTCTAACGGCTATGACACAATTAAGCATGGAGTGACATGGCATTTTAATTCCAAAAAATAAAAAAAATGATCAGAAAAACATGAAATCTTGGTTGATGTAATGTCATGCCACCAAGATGATGTGGTAAAGAAATTGGCATTTTTGACGAAAGTTTGGACACACACCCCTCACAAACCGGAGCAACTCACTAGAAAGGTCGTGGTTCCGAGAGGGAACAATGCATGTTTGATGACGAACGGGAGATAGCTTCCTCTTACGGCCTTAAATTTTTTTCTACGTCTAACGTGCACTACTACAACTGTAATGTGAAATTTTTGAAAATTCTAGGGGTCATTTGACCTTTTAAAGACATTTATGTGAATTTCTAGCCATTTAATGACTGTAATTCAAATTTGAACTACATCTACATGCAACGCCTAACCAAAACGGTTTGAAAAATCATATCTATGTACTTGTGTGCGAGTTATTTCCATGTGCAGTAAATTAGAAGGAATTTTCAAACATATTGGTCTCACGACATGGACACATGCGTACGTATGCATGGAGTGACATGGCATTTTAATTCCAAAAAAATGATCAGAAAAACATGAAACCTTGGTTGATGTAATGTCATGCCACCAAGATGATGTGGTAAAGAAATTGGCATGTTTGACGAAAGTTTGGACACACACCCCTCACAAACCGGAGCAACACACTAGAAGGCTCGTGGTTCCGAGAGGGAACAATGCATGTTTGATGACAAACGGGAGATAGCTTCCTCTTACGACCATCAATTTTTTTCTACGTCTAACGTGCACTAAAACAACTGTCATGTTAAATTTTTGAAAATTTCAGGGGTCATTTGACCTTTTAAAGACATTTAAGTGATTTTCTAGCCATTTAATGACCGTAATTCAAATTTGAACTACATCTACATGCAATGCCTAACCATAATGGTTTGAAAAATCATATTTTTGTGTAATTGTGTCCGAGTTAATTCTATGTGCAGTAAATAAGAAGGAATTTTCAAACATATTGGTTTCAAGGCATGGCACACATGCATGGAGTGCCATGTCATTTTAATTCCAAAAAATTAAAAAATGATCAAAAAAACATGAAACCTTGCTTGATTTAATGTCATGTCACCAAGATGATGTGGTAAAGAAATTGGCGTGTTTGACAAAAGTTTGGACACACACCCCTCAAAAACCGGAGCAATACACTAGAAGGCTCATGGTTCCGAGAGGGAACAATGCATGTTTGATGACGAACGGGAGATAGCTTCCTCTTACGGCCTTCAAATTTTTTTCTACATTTAACATGCACTAATACAACTGTCATGTGAAAATTTGGAAAATTTCAGGGGTCATTTGACCTTTTAAAGACATTTAAATGATTTTCTAACCATTTAATGACCATAATTCAAATTTGAACTACATCTACATGCAATGCCTAACCATAATGGTTGGAAAACGCATATTTTTGTGTACTTGTGTGCGAGTTAAAAATCATCAGACGATGTAAATATCTGGTGTTCAAAAAAGAAAATGTAAAGATCTGGCAAGACAACCGGACCCCACACGATTGGCACTCTATCTCGCGGCTCGAGGTTTGGTAGGTGAGTGGCGGGGATCATTAATCAGACACGGTTTTGCATTGGAAACTGTCAGCTATTATGTTCACACATGGATTTTGGCTATTATGTTCACACATGGATTTTTCTGCGGGAATCGTGTGTAATTCAAACAACAATACTTGTAAATTCTGGCGGCCGGCATGTGTACTGTCCCCGTCAATCTAGATTCCGGCCACCAATAAATACTACCTTGCTCACATCATCCCACCTGCATTCTCATCTACATCCTCCCCTCGCTCTCTCTCTCTCTTTGTCTCTCTCTCTCTCTCAAATCTCTGCCATGGCGCCGCCGGTCTGCCCACGCGCTGATGAGGAGTCGCCGCCCCCCAAGGACGCTCACTCGATTAGCAGCGACAAGGCCCCTACGCGCCGCCTGACGAGGTTGCACCGGACCCCCAACTTTGGATTGGTTTTGGGGCCAGTACAATCTTTGTCTGTGGAAGTCGCTGCCTCCGGCTGAGAAAGCCAGGAAAGTGGAGGAGGAAGCCAGGTACCAGGCGGCCTGTGAAGCCCGTGATGCCGCCTGGAAAAAGGAGGCGGCAGAGCTTTGGGGGAGGGTGCGTCGTCGTGCCGAGGAGGTGTACGAAGACGGGTACTTCGCGAGGAAGGTCATAGGCGCTGGGTACCTCGTCGCTGCGTGGAGGTGGTCCGATAAGCTCCAGCATGCCGCCGACGAGGAGCTCCAATGGGCGCCAAACGAAATGGCAAGATCGGCCACGCGCGTCCGCCAGCAAGAGGCAGATCGGTACATCAAGCGCTGCGAGGCGGAGGAGGCGGAGTACTGCCTCCGCACTGGGAAAATGCTACCTCATGAGCACTGCGTTGGTTTTCCCTTGAAGAGGAAAGGGTGATGCAGCAAACTAGCGTAAGTATTTCCCTAAGTTTTGAGAACCAAGGTATCAATCCAGTAGGAGACTACACACAAGTCCCTTGTACCTACACAAACAAATAAGAACCTCGCAACCAACACGATAAAGTGGTTGTCAATCCCTTCATGGTCACTTACGAGAGTGAGATCTGATAGAGATAATAAGATAAATATTTTTGGTATTTTTATGATATAGATTGAAAGTAAAGATTGCAAAGTAAAATAGATTGGAAACTTATATGATAAAAGATAGACCCGGGGGCCATAGGTTTCACTAGTGGCTTCTCTCAAGATAGCATAAGTATTACGGTGGGTGAACAAATTATTGTTGAGCAATTGATAGAAAAGTGCATAATTATGAGAATATCTAGGCATGATCATGTATATAGGCATCACGTCCGCGACAAGTAGACCGAAACGATTCTGCATATACTACTATTACTCCACACATCGACCGCTATCCCAGCATGCATCTAGAGTATTAAGTTCATAAGAAAAGAGTAACACATTAGGCAAGATGACATGATGTAGAGGGATAAACTCAAGCAATATGATATGAACCCCATCTTTTTATCCTCGATGGCAACAATACAATACATGCCTTGCTGCCCCTGCTGTCACTAGGAAAGGACACCACAAGATTGAACCCGAAGCTAAGCACTTCTCCCATTGCAAGAAAGATCAATCTAGTAGGCTAAACCAAAGTGATAATTCGAAGAGACTTGCAAAGATAACCAATCATACATAAAAGATCTCAGAGAAGAATCAAATATTGTTCATAGATAAACTTGCTCATAAACCCACAATTCATCGGATCTCGACAAACACACCGCAAAAAGGGTTACATTAAATAGATCTCCAAGAAGATCGAGGAGAACATTGTATTGAGATCCAAAGAGAGATAAGAAGCCATCTAGCTAATAACTATGGACCTGAAGGTCTGCGGTAAACTACTCACACATCATCGGAGAGGCTATGGTGTTGATGTAGAAGCTCTCCGTGATCGATCCCCCCTCCGACGGAGCTCCGGAAAAGGCCCCAAGATGGGATCTCTTGGGTACAGAAGGTTGCGGCGGTGGAAATAGGGTTTCGTGGTGCTCTTGGATGTTTTTGGGGTATATGGATATATATAGGAGGAAGAAGTAGGTCAGTGGAGCTACGAGGGGCCCACGAGGGTGGGGGGCCCGCCTAGCAGGGGTAGGTGCGCCTCCCTGCCTCGTGGCCGCCTCGTTTCTTTCTTGACGTCTACTCCAAGTCCCCTGGATCACGTTTGTTCCAAAAATAACTCTCCCGAAGGTTTCATTGCGTTTGGATACCGTTTGATATTCCTTTTCTGCGAAACACTGAAATAGGCAAAAAAACAACAATTTGCACTGGGCCGTGGGTTAGTAGGTTAGTCCCAAAAATAATACGAAAGTGTATAAATAGGCCCATTAAACATCCAAAATAGATAATATAATAGCATGGAACAATAAAATTTTTATAGATACGTTGGAGACGTATCAAGCATCCCCAAGCTTAATTCCTGCTCGTCCTCGAGTAGGTAAATGATAAAAACAGAATTTTTGATGTGGAATGCTACCTAGCATAATTGTTAATGTAATTTTCTTTATTGTGGCATGAATGTTCAGATCAGAAAGATTCAAGACAAAAGTTTAATATTGACATAAAAGTAATAATACTTCAAGCATACTAACTAAGCAATCATGTCTTCTCAAAATAACATGGCAAAAGAAAGTTCATCCCTAAAAAATCATATAGTTTGGTCATGCTCCATTTCGTCACACAAGAATGATCTTATCATGCACAACCCCGATGACAAGCCAAGCAATTGTTTCATACTTGAGTGATCTCAAACTTTTTTGAACTTTCAGGCAATACATGAGCGTGAGCCATGGATATAGCACCATGGGTGGAATAGAATATGATGATGGGGGTTATGTGGAGAAGACAAAAAAGGAGGAAGTCTCACATTGACGCGGCTAATCAACGGGCTTGGAAGATGCCCATCAATTGATGTCAATGCAAGGAGTAGGGATTGCCATGCAACGGATGCACTAGAGCTATAAATGTATGAAAGCTCAACAAAAAGAAACTAAGTGGGTGTGCATCCAACTTGCTTGGTCACGAAGACCTAGGGCATTTGAGGAACCCATTGTTGGAATATACAAGCCAAGTTCTATAATGAAAAATTCCCACTAGTGTATGAAAGTGACAAAACAAGAGACTCTCTATCATAAAGATCATGGTGCTACTTTGAAGCACAAGTGTGGAAAAAAAGGATAGTAGCATTGCCCCTTTTTTTATTTTTTTTGGGCCTTTCTTTTTTTATTTGGGACAATGCTCTATTAATGATGATCATCACACTTTGATTTATTTACAACTCAATGATTACAACTCGATACTAGAACAAAATATGACTCTATGTAAATGCCTCCGGCAGTGTACTGGGAAAGGCAATGAATCAAGAGTGACATGTATGATAAATTATGCATGGTGGCTTTGCCACAAATACGATATCAACTACATGATCATACAAAGCAATATGACAATGATGAAGCATGTCATAAATGAAACGGTGGAAAGCTGCATGGCAATATATCTCAGAATGGCTATGGAAATGCCATAATAGGCAGGTATGGTGGCTGTTTTGAGGAAGATATAAGGAGGTTTATGTGTGATAGAGCGTATCATATCAAGGGGTTTGGATGCACCGGTGAAGTTTGCACCAACTCTCAAGGTGAGAAAGGGCAATGCACGGTACCGAAGAGGCTAGCAATGATGGAAGGGTGAGAGTGCGTATAATCCATGGACTCAACATTAGTCATAAAGAATTCACATACTTATTGCAAAAATCTACAAGTCATCAAAAACCAAGCATTACACGCATGATCCTAGGGGGATAGATTGGTAGGAAAAGACCATCGCTCGCCCCGACCGCCACTCATAAGGAAGACAATCAAAGAACACCTCATGTTTCAAATTTGTTACACAACAGTTACCATACGTGCATGCTACGAGACTTGCAATCTTCAACACAAGTATTTATCAAATTCACAACTACTCAACTAACACACTCTAATATAACTACCTTTATATCTCAAAACAATTATCAAGTATCAAACTTCTCATAGTATTCAATGCACTTTTTATGATAGTTTTTATTATACCCATCCTTGATGCCTGTCATATTAGGACTAGTTTCATAACCAAAGAAAATTACCATGCTGTTCTAAAGTACTCTCAAAATAATATAAGTGAAGCATGACAGATCAATAATTTCTATAAAATAAAACCACCATCGTGCTCTAAAAAAATATAAGTGAAGTACTAGAGCAAAATTATCTAGCTCAAAAGATATAAGTTAAGCACATAGAGTATTCTAATAAATTCCAATTCATGTGTGTCTCTACCAAAAGGTGTGTACAGAAAGGATGATTGTGGTAAACTAAAAATCAAAGACTTAAATCATACAAAATGCTCCAAGCAAAACACATATCATGTGGTGAATAAAAATATAGCCTCAAGTGAAGTTACCGATGAACGAAGACGAAAGAGGGGATGCCATCCAGGGCATCCCCAAGCTTAGGATTTTCGTTGTCCTTGAATTTTACCTTGGGGTTCCTTGTGAATACCCAAGCTTAGGCTCTTGCCACTCCTTATTCCATAATCCATCAAATCTTTACCCAAAACTTGAAAACTTCACAACACAAAACTCAACAGAAAATCTCATGGGCTCCGTAAGTATAAGAAAACAAAACACCACTTAAGGTACTGCAATGAACTCATTATTTATTTATATTGGTGTTAAACCTACTATATTCCAACTTCTGTATTGTTCATAACCTCCGAAACTAGCCATAAATTCATCAAAATAAGCAAACAACACACAAAAAACAGAATCTGTCAAAAACAGAACAGCCTGTAGCAATCTGTAGGTTTCGAATACTTCTGGAACCCAAAAAATTCCGAAATAAATTGGTGGACGTGAGGAATTTGTATATTAATCTTATGGAAAAAGAATCAACCTAATCGCACTCTCCAGTAAAGAATGGCAGCATATCTCGTGAGCGCTAAAGTTTCTGTTTTTTACAGCAAGATCGCAAAAACTACCCCCAAGTATTCCCAAAGGTTCTACTTGGCACAAATACTAATTAAAAGCATAAAACCACATCTAAACAGAGGCTAGATGAATTATTTATTACTAAACAGAACCAAAAAGCGAGAAACAAAAATAAAATTGGGTTGCCTCCCGACAAGCGCTGTCGTTTAACGCCCCTAGCTAGGCATAAAAGCAATAATTGATCTAGGTATTATCATCTTTGGTATGCAATCCATAAGTGGCTCTCATAATAGATTCATAAGGTAATTTAATTTTCTTTCTAGGAAAGTGTTCGATGCCTTTCCTTAACGGAAATTGGAATCTAATATTCCCTTCTTTCATATCAATAATTGCACCAATCGTTCTAAGGAAAGGTCTACCAAGAATAAAGGGATATGTAGGATTGCAATCAATATCAAGAACAATGAAATCTACGGGCACATAATCCTATTTGCAACAATAATAACATCATTAATACTTTCCATAGATTTCTTAATAGTGGAATCCGTGAGGTGCAAATTTAAAGAACAATCATCAAACTCACGGAAACCTAACACATCACACAAAGTTTTTGGAATCATGGAAACGCTAGCACCCAAATCACATAAAGCATAGAATTCATGACTTTAATTTTAATTTTAATAGTAGGTTCCCGCTCATCATGAAGTTTTCTAGGGATAGAAACTTCTAATTCAATCTTTTCTTCATAAGATTGCATTAAAGCATCAACGATATGTTTGGTAAAAGCTTTATTTTGACTATAAGCATGCAGATAATTTAGCACAGATTGCAACAAGGAAATACAATCGATCAAAGAGCAATTATCATAATTAAATTCCTTAAAATCCAAAATAGTGGGTTCATTTCTATGTAAAGTTTTCACCTCTCCTATCCCAATTTTTGCATCAAGATCTAAAAACTCTGAATCATTGGGACGCCTTTTAACTAAAGTTGACTCATCTCCAGTCCCATCATCATCAAGATTCATATTGCAAAACAAAGATTTAATAGGAGACACATCAATTGCTTTTAGATCTTCATCCTTATTATCATCAAAACTAGAAGAACACGCTTTTATAAAGCAATCCTTTTCAGCATGCATCCTAGCGGTTCTTTCCTTGCACTCATCAATGGAAATTCTCATGGCTTTGAGAGACTCATTGATATCATACTTAGGTGGAATAGATCTAAGTTTCAAAGAATCAACATCAAGAGAAATTCTATCCATGTTCCTAGCCAACTCATCAATCTTAGACAAATTTTCTTCAATCAAAGCATTGAAACTCTTTTGCGAACTAATAAATTCTTTAATATTAGATTCAAAATAAGAGGGTATCTTATTATAATTTCCATAAGAATTGTTGTAGGAATTACCATAATTATTAGAGGAATTACTAGGAAATGGCCTAGGATTAAAGTTTCCTCTATACGCGTTGTTACCAAAATTGTTCCTACCAAGAAAATTCACATCCATAGATTCATTATTATTCTCAATCAAAGTAGACAAAGGCATATCATTAGGATCAGAAGAAACACTCTTATTAGTAAACAATTTCATAAGTTCATCCATCTTTCCACTCAAAACATTAATTTCTTCTATAACATGAACCTTTTTACTAGTAGATCTTTTGGTGTGCCATTGAGAATAATTAACCATAATATTATCTAGGAGTTTGGTAGCTTCTCCTAGAATGATTTCCATAAAAGTGCCTCCCACGGCCGAATCTAAAAGATTTCTAGAAGCAAAATTCAATCCAGCATAAAAAAATTGTATGATCATCCACAAATTCAAACCATGTGTAGGGCAATTGCGAATCATTAATTTCATCCTCTCCCAAGATTGTGCAACATGCTCATGATCTAGTTGTTTAAAGTTCATAATATCGTTTCTAAGAGAGATGATCTTAGCGGGAGGAAAATACTTAGAGATAAAAGCATCTTTGCACTTGTTCCAAGAATCAATACTATTTTTAGGCAAAGACAAAAACCAAGTTTTAGCACGATCTCTAAGCGAAAATAGAAATAGCTTCAATTTAACAATATCATTATCCAGATCTTTCTTATTCAGCATATCACACAAATCAACAAAGCTGTTTAGATGGGTAGCGGCATCTTCACTAGGAAGGTCGGAAAACGGATCTATCATGACAAGATTCAACAAAGCAATATTAATTTCACAAGATTCAACATCGGTAAGAGGAGCAATTGGAGTGCTAATAAAATCATTATTGTTGGTTGTTGAGGCATATCTCTCTCGAGGTAGTTTTGGTGATTGATGACAACATGTTTGCAGACTAATCATGTGCTTTGAGTAGTTCACAGATTCATCCTTGGCACGACACATTTTCTTCCCTTCGGAGTGTCATTCAAGACGGTGTAGCTCTTTCATTTCTCTTTTGGTGGACTAGTTGCGTAGAGGGCACCGTACTATCAAGAGGGGGTCCGCTGGGGTATTGCATGGGTGGAATCAACACGTACAGATCAGCTTCTCACCCTCCGAGCTCTTCCACTTCATTGGAGAGATCTCTTCTCTCTTCTATGTCCTGTCTGGGTTCTAGCGGTAGTACCGCGCAACCCAGTGGTAGTACCGTTGAGGAGTCACAAGCGGCAGTACCGCTCCGCAGCGGTAGTACCGCCCGTGACTCCACAGCAGTACTACCACTGGCCTGCCCGGCACCACCGCCTCGACCTCAGCCTCGATGGAGAGATCTTCTCTCTCTCTCTTCTGTGTCCTAGCGGTAGTACCGCACTTCCAATGGTAGTACCGCCGAAGGGTCACAAGCGGCAGTACCGCTCCGCAGCGGTAGTACCGCCTGTGACCCCGCAGCTGTACTACCGCTGGGCTGTCTGGCTCCTACCGCCTCGACTCGAGGGGTCTTTTTCTCGTGTCGGGTTTTGCGGCACTAGTTGCGGTTGTAAGGACGATAGTACCGTTTCGGAGCGGTAGTACCGCCCTTACCACCGCGGTAGTACCGCGCTGGGTCCAGACCCCTGCTGCTCTTCTCTGCGTGTCTGTACCGCTCGCTGGAGCGGCAGTACCACTGGCTCAGCGGTAGTACTGCCCCCGTTAGCGGTACTGCCGCCCTGTGCGGGGCTGGTTGGTGGGGCAATGGTTGGATTGTTGCCCCCACTATAAAAGGGGGTCCCCTTCTTCTTTGACCCACCTCTTCCCCCTCAAGCTCCATTAATGCTCAAGCTCCATTAAATGCTCCAAGCTCCATTTTCGCCCGATCTATCTCTCTAGCCAATCAAACTTGTTGATTTGCTGGGGAGTGGTTGAGAAGGCCCCACTCTACACTTCCACCAAGGGATTTTCGATTCCCCCACTCATCCCTAGCGGATCTTGTTACTCTTGGGTGTTTGAGCACCCTAGACGGTTAAGGTCACCATGGAGCCATAGTCCATTGTGGTGAAGCTTCGTGGTTGTGTTGGGAGCCTCCGATTAAGTTGTGGAGATAGCCCCAACCTTGTTTTTAAAGGTTCGGTTGCCGCCTTCAAGGGCACCAATAGTGGAATCACGACATCTCGCATTGTGTGAGGGTGTGAGGAGAATACGGTGGCCCTAGTGGCTTCTTGGGGAGCATTGTGCCTCCACACCGCTCTAACGGAGACGTACTTCCCCTCAAAAGGAAGGAACTTCGGTAACACATCCTCGTATTCACCGGATCCACTCTTGGTTATCTCTTACCTTTACTTGTGCAAGCTCTTTAGTGTTACTTCTCTTGCTTGCTTGTATGCTTGTTGTTATTGCATCATATAGGTTGCGCACCTAGTTGCACATCTAGACAACCTACTTTGATGCAAAGTTTAATTTGGTGAAGAAAAGTTAAAAATTGGTAGTTGCCTATTCACCCCCCCTCTAGTCAACCATATCAATCCTTTCAATTGGTATCAGAGCCAGGTTTCTTTATTAAGGACTTTACCGTCCAAAGAGTATGGTTGATACTGTAGACGGTGTGGAGGAACACTCCGGTGTGAATCCGACCTCGTCTACGGGCGATGGGGGAACCTCGGTCTCTCGTGAGGAGTTCAATGTGGCCTTGGAGACATTGAAAACCTCCATGATGACCGAGGTTGAAAGCATGTTTACTAAATTTCTTGAGGGGCTTAAACTATCCACCACACCATTGAAAGTGGGTGACGGATGCTATCCCCGACAAGGGGGAAGCTAGTAGTGAAAAGGCTCCTTCTTCTAGTGGTAAAAATGGCACCGGCATCTTTGCTCATGTGGAACCACCACTTTTTTATGGTGGACCGGTTCCTTCTACTCATTTGAATCATGCCGGTCCTCCCCCTAAGATTGTGAAAAATGAGGACTTTGATTCTTGGGTTTACCGCTTTAAACGTCATTTAAATCATGTGAACACTAACCTTTGGAGAATCATCGAAGAAGGTTTCTATCCGCATGATCCAAGCAACTTCACTCCTCAAGAAGCCGCGGATAATCAATTCAATGAGAATGCTCTCTTCATCTTCAAGATGCAATTCCACCCGAAGACCTACTTCATCTTCGTCCCTTCGCCTTGGCCAAAGATGCATGGCATTGTGTTGTCTCTCTCTATCAGGGAAGCGCAAGCATTCAACGCTCCAACTATGAAGTGGTGCAAGATGAGGCCAATGAGGTTGCAATGAAAGAAGATGACGAACCTCATGAGCTTTATCGGAGAGTAACCAAACTCGCGGTCTCACTACGAGATCACGGGAGCAAGGACACGGATGACAATTGGATCAAGCGCAAATTCCTCAAGGCAATGATGCCCTACCACAAGGCCATGTCCTCCGTCATTCGTCAAAGACCGGACTTCCACACTTTGACCTCAAGCGAAGTGTTGGATGAGTTTGTGGCCATGAACATTTTGGACAAGACCGCCGACAATGCGGTGCTCCGTTCTCAAAGGGCAAAGAAGCCTAACCTTGCATTGAAGGCCAAGCTCACCATTGAAGAAGAAGAAGAGGAAGAAGAGGAGAGCAACCCCGAAGATACGAAGTATGCGTATCATGAACACATGGCACTTGCTTCAAGGCAATTTTGGAGCAAGAAAAACTCAAGGCCAAACTTTAGCAAAAACAACTCAAGTGGCGCAAAGAGCAAGCAACGCGTAAGGACTTGCTATAATTGTGGCAACGTGAGTCATTTTGTTGCGGAGTGCCCGTATGAGAAGAGGGAAGACAATGGTGGCAAGCTCATCTGAAAGGACAAGGCCAAGTCGTTCCCCAACAAGAGCAACTTCACCAAGAAGACTCCTCCCAAGGCATTGGTGGTACAAGAAGAGTACAATGAGGATGATGACGATGATGAAAGTGATGAGTCGGTTGCCATGGCCTCCGTTGCCATTGCGACGACTCCACGGGTGTCTCTCTTCGACTCACCCAATGAGAGCATCACCGCCAAGTGCCTCATGGCTAAAACCACCAACAAGGTAACCCCCAACATCAAAACTACCATCATTAATCATCCTTCTCTGACGGATAGCATTAATGAACTTGAGGGAGCTAATGTGGAGGCTAATGAGTTTGAGGCCTTTATGGGCAAACTCAAGGGAAAATCCAAGAAGCACTTCGTTGCTCTCTTGGAACAACTTGGTGAAGCCAATGACATGGTCAAGGCTCACGAAAACATCATCACTAAGATGGAAGGGCATAGTCGTGACTATGCCGATGAGATTTCGGATCTTTCCAATGCTCTTAAGGAAGAGCGTGGTCTTCATTTGGCTCTTGAGGAGTCACACAACGTTGATCATGCTAAGTTAAAGAAAGATTATGATCATGTCCTCATTGTTTCTCATGTGCTAAACTCCGAGAAGGCCGAACTTGAGGTTGATCTTGCTAGACTCAAAGAGGAGTATGATCTACTTGACAAGGCTCACAAGGTCTTGAAGGGTGCTCATGCTAGCCTCAAAGAGTCTCATGATCAACTTCATGTAAAGCTAACCAAGGAAAAAGCCACTTTCCCTCGTATGATGTTAATTGATAATGCAAATGCTACTAACCCGTGTTGTGAGCATGTGCATCTCGTTGAGGAGAACACTAAGCTAAAGGGGCAACTTGAGAAAGGTCTTGCGACTTGCATACAAGGCAAGAAGAACCTCAACGATCTCTTGATCAACCAAAAGGGAGTTGTAGCCAAGGAAGGGGTTGGGTACGTGCCCGACTCCAAGAATAAGAAGAAGAATGACAAGACCAAACGACCTCCTCCTCTCATGCAAACCTTTGTGAAGGAGGGAGAAAGTGCCTCCGAGGAGAAGAAGAAGAACAATGCGAATGGTGGAGTTGTCAAAAGGAGCGATGTCACTCCTCGCATCAAAGTCGGTGACTTTAATCCTTCTTATGTGTTATGCCATGCTAGTGATGGGCATGTCTATGCCAAATTCGTTGGTTCTCTTCATGAATACATTGAATGGTCTATTTGGGTTCCAAAGACCCTTGTTACTAACATCAAAGGACCCATTACAAAATGGGTACCTAAAACCAAGCATTAATATCTTGTAGGTGTTTGCTTCCGGTGGGGGATCTTGGTTGCTCGATAGTGGAGCTACAAATCATATGACCGGAAGCAAGGACTTGGTGGTGGACGTGCACAAGATTCCATCTATGCCCACCAATGTCGAGTGGGGTGACGCCTCATCCTCCAAGGTATTGGGACTTGGCAAGGTGGTCATCTCTCATGATCTCATGATCAAGAAGGTCATGCTTGTTGAGTCCCTTGCATACAATTTACTTTCCGTTCGTCAACTTGCAATCATGGGCTTTGCCACTTTCTTTGATATCGATACCATGGCCCTCTTGTGGAGCAAGACTCTTAAAGTAGCCTTTGTTGGGCATGTCAAGAACGGTCTATATGTGATTAACTTTTCGGAGTGACCCACTAAGACCGCGACATGCCTAATGGCTAAAGTTGATGTGGGATGGCTTTGGCATCGCCGTTTAGCCCATGTAAATATGAGATCTTTGCAAAGTCTCCTCAAGGGGGACCATGTCCGTGGACTAACGAATGTTAGTTTTGCTAAAGATCATGCTTGCAGTGCTTGTATCGAAGGAAAGCTACATGAGAAGGCTCACCCTCCCACGACTATCATTTACTCAAAGAGGCCTTTGGAGCTCCTTCACATGGATCTCTTTGGGACTCCATCCTTCGATAGTCTTGGAGGTAGGGAGTATTGCTTGGTGATTGTGGATGACTACTCAAGATACACGTGGGTGTATTTCTTCAAGAGGAAGAGCAAGACCCAACAAACCGTCATTGACTTTGAAAATGAAGCACAGCGCCAACACAATGCAAAGATCTTGACAATAAGAAGTGACAACGGCACCGAGTTCAAGAACTACACCTTGGATGAGTTTCTTAGTGATGAGGGGATCAAGCATCAATATTCCGCACCTTACACCCCTCAACAAAACGGTGTTGCAGAGAGGAAGAACCGGACGTTGATGGATACGGCAAGGACCATGATGCCGGAGTTCAAGTCTCCGTACAACTTTCGGGCCGAAGCCATCAACACCGCGTGTCATGCATCCAATCGGCTCTACCTTCGCAAGGGCTTGAACAAGACTCCATATGAGATACTCACCGGTAACAAGCCCAACCTCAAGTACTGCCGGGTATTCGGGTGTAAGTGTTTCATTCTCAAGAAAGGTGTTCGGTTGTCTAAGTTTGAGGCTAGAGCTTATGAGGGCATATTTGTTGGTTATGCTACAAACTCTCATGCTTACCGTTTCCTCAATAAATCCACGAGACTTATTAAGGAGACGTGTAACATGGAGTTTGATGAGAATAACGGCTCCCAAGTGGAGCAAAGTGGCACTTGTGATGTAGGTGATGAAATTCCTCCCCAAGCCATAAGAAGAATGGGTGTTGGCTTTATCCTACCCATTGAGGAACCCCTTGTGGCCAAAGGAGAAGGACAAAGCTCCACTCAAATGGAGCCATCACCAACCCAAGGCCCTCACGCTTCCAAAGAACAACATGAAGGCCCTCATCCTCAAGAACATGACCAAGGGCAAGATCACGCTCAAGACGGTGTTGACACATCAAGTGATGCCCAATGTCAAGTTCTCTCCTCCGAGCAAGTTCAAGATCAAGAACAAGCCCAAGACGACGCTCAAGATGATCAAATGACCACTCCTCGTCTCACCCCCGAGGAGGAACTAGAGCGTCGTGCTGCCAAGGTTGCTTCCAAGCTCTCCACCAAGGATCATCTCATGACGAATGTGCTTGGAAGCTTAAGAAAGGGGGTAAGCACTCATAGACAATTAGCAAATTATTGTGAGCATCACGCGTTTGTCTCTTGTGTGGAACCCCACAAGGTCTATGAGGCGCTAGAAGATCCGGATTGGCTCAATGCCATGCATGAAGAACTCAACAACTTCGAGCGCAACAAAGTGTGGAGATTGGTGCCAAGACCGATGGTGAATCACAATGTCAGTGGAACCAAGTGGATATTTAAGAACAAGCAAGATGCCCATGGGATTATCATTCGCAACAAGGCTCGTTTGGTAGCACAAGGCTACTCCCAAGTCGAGGGTATCGACTATGGTGAAACCTTTGCTCCCATTGCTCGTCTTGAATCTATTCGCATGTTGATTGGTTATGCTTCTCATCATAACTTTAAGTTACAAAAAATGGATGTGAAGAGTGCTTTTCTTAATGGTCCCATTAATGAATTGGTTTATGTCAAGCAACCCCCCGGGTTCGAGGATCCCTACTTTCCCGATCATGTGTATCAACTCGATAAGGCACTCTATGGCCTTAAACAAGCCCCACGTGCGTGGTATGACCACCTTACCGAGTTGTTACAAGACCGTGGTTTTGATGTTGGGCTAATCGACCCCACTCTTTTTACTAAGAAGATCAAAGGGGAGTTGTTTGTGTGCCAATTATATGTTGATGATATCATCTTTGGTTCCCCTAACAAAGCTTTCAATGAGGAATTTGCCGCCCTCATGACCTCAAAGTTCGAGATGTCTTCCATGGGAGAGTTGAAGTTCTTTCTAGGGTTCAAAGTGAAGCAAAGAAGAGAAGGAACCTTCATCAACCAATCCAAATACACTCAACACATGCTCAAGAGATTCAAGCTAACTGACGTCAAGCCGGCTTCCACTCCAATGCCCACCAAGTGCCAACTTGACATAGATCCCAATGGTAAAGTGGTGGATCAGAAGGTATATCGCTCCATGATTGGATCCTTGCTTTACCTTTGTGCATCTAGACCGGATATCATGTTGAGTGTGGGAATTTGTGCACGGTTTCAAGCCGCACCTAAAGAAAGTCACTATGTGGCGGTCAAACGAATCTTTCGATATTTGGCTCATACCCCAAACTTTGGCTTATGGTACCCAAGAGGATCAAACTTCAAGCTTGTAGGGTACTCAGATTACAATTGGGCGGGAGACAAAGTGGATAGGAAGTCCACTTCCGGAGGGTGCCAATTCCTTGGTTGCTCTTTGGTAAGTTGGTCTTCCAAAAAGCAAAGTTGTGTGTCTCTCTCGTCCACCGAGGCGGATTATGTAGTAGCCGGTAGTTGTTGTGCACAACTCCTATGGATGAGGCAAACTTTAAAGAATTACGGTGTCACTTGTGACAAAGTGCCTCTTTGGTGTGACAATGAAAGTGCCATCAAGATCTCTCTCAACCCGGTGCAACACTTCAAGACGAAGCATATTGAGATTCGGTATCACTTCATCCGGGATCACATTAGGCGAGGAGAGATCAAGCTCAACTATGTCAACACTCATGACAACCTTGCAGATATTTTCACGAAGCCCTTGGATGAAGCAAGATTTCGCGAGTTAAGGCATGAGCTAAATATCATTGACTTGAGCAATGTGGCTTGAACCCTTGCACACTCCACCATGCTCAATTTGCTGTCTAGTTTAGGTGTAGGCATGGACATAGGGGGAGTGTTATTCTCTCAATGAACTCTTCCTCCCCCATTATGCATAAATTGATCAAGTCTTTCACTTTAGCCATTGTTGATGGTACTTGTGTTTCAAAGACGAGTTTTGGTCATGGGCCCAAGGTTAAAATATTCACGGCGCCATACCTCTTGACTCAAACATAGCTGGCCTCGGCCACTGCCCTCTCTTGAAGAGGTGTGTCTTGGTCGTTTGCTGGTGTGCTCTCTTTTCTTGCCGTTTTGTTTTTTTCCTTCGAGCAAAAGCCATGTTTTTTGGTTGCCATGGCGTGCTGGGCGGTACTACCGCTGGTGGTGCGTGGTACTACCGCTCATAAGCGGTACTACCGCCCCCAGTGCGGTACTACCGCTGAGGGACGGGACCAGGGGGTTATATCGGGGCAGGGGGAGGTTTCTTCTCCCCGATACCCATTCGCTTCGCCCCCTCTTTCCTCTTCCTCTCTCCAGTCTCAACTCACCGCGGGAGGGCTCCGGCGGATCTCCGTCTCCGGGGCGTCCCTCTCCATTTCCTTCGGTGGAGTCGATCCCCACCTCGTTCTCTTGCCATGGATGCCGGTATTGCCCCCGTTCTTTCTCTCCTTTTGTCTCGTTTTCAGATCTTGTTTCTTAGGGGCAATGGTGGTTGCATCTCTAGATTTTTGGCTAAATCTAGGCTTGAGTAGGTTGGAGAAGGCAACTAGACTATCTAGATTAGAGTTTCGTAGGAATATTTTTGAATTTGGCAGGCCGGTAGTGCCGGATCTGACCATGGTAGTAGGAAACCGCTGTTTCTCTGCCTCGTGATGTAGGAAACCGCTGTTTCTCCGCCTCAAGCGGTACTACCGCTCTCGTTGGAGCGTTACTACCGCTTGACCTCGAGCAGTACTACCGCTCTCTTTGGAGTGGTACTACCGCTTGGGCGGTACTACCGCGGGCATGTCACGGTACTACCGCTGCCTGCCAAATTCCATCATATTCCTGCCTTACCTTGATCCTTTTTGTTGTGTTTGTTGGCTTATGCTCGTTCTTTCTGGTTGTTTTGCGTGTTCTTGTGTTTGGCTCCAGGTGATGACCATCCTGAGCATCAAGCTCGCCGTATCAACCCCGGGCGTGCAACATCAAAACGCTACCGCACCTCTGAGCAAGCCGGTGGTTCCTCTAGCACCCAACCGCCACCTGCAGGTGCATCCGCAAGTGTTCCTCCACCTCCTCAGCAGTCGAAGAGATCCGCCAACAAGCCAAAAGGGAAGACTGTAACTGAGATGACTGCCAAGGAGTTTTGGGAAAGGCATCGCCGCAATCCCTATGAGGTGGACCAAGAACCCACTTTGGTCAACCGCCCGTTCTGGAACCGATTTCAGTTTGCCATCTATTTTGATGTGATCAAGGCCAAGAAGAATATCTTTTTTGATGTTTGCTCCATTGACACTGATGCTATGGAGAAGGACCCTGAGTACTTTGGCGAAGCCCTTCAGATGTGCACTCAGCTGAACATTCTCAGGATCATGCAGTTCAACAAGGATTTCGATGCAGATTTGGTGGCTCAATTCTATGCTACTGTTCATCTTGGAATGGATGCCGACAGGACTCTGACTTGGATGACCAATGGCAAGTTGCTTTCCGTCAAGTGGAAGGCCTTCATGGAGTTACTTGATGTGGAGGATCGTGGGCTTGAGACTTCAGTCGGTTTCTGCCCTCACCGCAATGCTACATCCACTCACAAGGCCCTACTACACTGTGAAAGTTCAGCCAGTGACGAAGAAGAAAACCTATGAGCTATATCTGTATCTGGACATTCTTCATCGTATCTTCCATGAGACCCTCTTTCCTCGCATCGGGAATCTGGATATGGTCCACTCTTATCTCGTGGACATGCTTCCGTTCTGTCAGCATGAGAAGGAAGCAAACACTAGAGAGAGCCTGGATATTTCTCATGTCATGTGGTCTGAACTTCTCTCTGCCGTGTCTGAGCGCAAGTGCCTGATATATGGTCCATTCATCATGAGGCTCATTGAGAGGGCCTGGGCACAGATCTATCCCAGTGTGTTGCTGGAAACTGGAGACTTGGTTTCTCATGAGATCAAGCGTCTGAGGAAGAAGGACAATTGGGTCACCCCAGCGCCTCAAACCGGGGGTCCGTCTGCTGCTGCCATGGAGGTCGAGGGTGGGGCTGCCACTGATGATCATGAGAAGGACTTTGGGCCCTCTAGTGCAGAACCGTCGTGGGCACAGAAGCTTAAACGCAAGATGAAGAAGCTTTTCTGCATGGAGTCTCATGGTCAGTACATGACTCATGTGGCGGAGAAGCATGCCAGGGTGCGCCACAAGGAGCTCATGCGTCAGATGGGAGCGACAGTTGCCAGTGGTTCTGAGGGTCAGATCACTGAAGAGGAGGAATGGATTCATCAGCATTGCCCTTGGACCGACTCCGATGCCGAGCAGTTTTTGACCTACGACGAAGATGCAGACGATCACGCTGAGATGTGATGTTTGCGATCCTCAGCTTCCCATCACCTGGAGTCGTAGCGTCACTCTTTGCCTTTTTTGTGTCTCGCTGCCAAAGGGGGAGAGAGTGTAGGGATTTGTCTTGTTGCCGTTCTTTGAGTGTGTGTGTCGTCTTGTGTTTTCTTGTGTGTTCTCTCGGTGTCTTTGTTTGGTTTGGTTTGGTGCCTTTGAGACCTAAGACATATGGTGTGAGACATATGCTCCCTATCGCTACCTTATTACTTATGTCTATTCAGTAATGTAGTTTATTATGAGTTGCATGCTTGTCCTGTTTATACTCTTCTCTCATATATCTTGTGCTTAGAATTGTTGGACTATAAAATATAGGGGGAGTGTTGATCCGGATGTGTGTGTCTTGCTTTCCTAATGCTCCTCTAACTAGGTGCACACATTCAGGGGGAGCCCGTCTATATTTTGTAGTTCTTAGTTTTCATTCTTTATATCTTTTCCTTGTGCAAATCCCTAGTTGTCATCAATCCACCAAAAAGGGGGAGATTGTTGAGGCATACCTCTCTCGAGGTAGTTTTGGTGATTGATGACAACATGTTTGCGGACTAATCATGTGCTTTGAGTAGTTCACAGATTCATCCTTGGCATGAGACGTTTTCTTCCCTTCAGAGTGTCATTCAAGACGGTGTAGCTCTTTCGTTTCTCTTTTGGTGGACTAGTTGCGTAGAGGGCACCGTACTATCAAGAGGGGGTCCGCTGGGGTATTGCATGGGTGGAATCAACACGTACACGTCAGCTTCTCACCCTCCGAGCTCTTCCACTTCATTGGAGAGATCTCTTCTCTCTTCTATGTCCTGTATGGGTTCTAGTGGTAGTACCGCGCAACCCAACGGTAGTACTGTTGAGGACTCACAAGCGGCAGTACCGCTCCGCAACGGTAGTACCGCCCGTGACTCCACAGCAGTACTACCGCTGGCCTGCCTGGCACCACCACCTCGACCTCAGCCTCGATGGAGAGATCTTCTCTCTCTCTCTCTCTCTCTCTCTCTCTCTCTCTCTCTCTTCTGTGTCCTAGCGGTAGTACCGCTGAAGGGTCACAAGCGGCAGTACCGCGCCGCAGCAGTAGTACCGCATGTGACCCCGCAGCTGTACTACCGCTGGGCTGTCTGGCTCCTACTGCCTCGACTCGAGGGGTCTTTTTCTCGTGTCAGGTTTTGCGGCACTAGTTGCGGTTGTAAGGACGGTAGTACCATTTTGGAGCGGTAGTACCGCCCTTACCACCGCGGTAGTACCGCGCTGGGTCCAGACCCCTGCTGCTCTTCTCTGCGCGGCAGTACCGCTCGCTGGAGCGGCAGTACCGCTGGCTCAGCGGAAGTACCACCCCAGTTAGCGGTACTACCGCCCTGTGTGGGGCTGGTTGGTGGGGCAACGGTTGGATTTTTGCCCCCACTATAAAAGGGGGTCCCCTTCTTCTTCTTTGAACCGCCTCTTCCCCCTCAGGCTCCATTAATGCTCAAGCTCCATTAAATGCTCCAAGCTCCATTTTCGCCCGATCTATCTCTCTAGCCAATCAAACTTGTTGATTTGCTCGGGAGTGGTTGAGAAGGTCCCGGTCTACACTACCACCAAGGGATTTTCGATTCCCCCACTCATCCCTAGGGATCTTGTTACTCTTGGGTGTTTGAGCACCCTAGACGGTTGAGGTCACCACGGAGCCATAGTCCATTGTGGTGAGGCTTCGTGGTTGTGTTGGGAGCCTCCGATTAAGTTGTGGAGATTGCCCCAACCTTGTTTGTAAAGGTTCGGTTGCCGCATTCAAGGGCACAAATAGTGGAATCACGGCATCTCGCATTGTGTGAGGGCGTGAGGAGAATACGGTGGCCCTAGTGGCTTCTTGGGGAGCATTGTGCCTCCACACCGCTCTAACGGAGACGTACTTCCCCTCAAAAGGAAGGAACTTCGGTAACACATCCTCGTCTTCACCGGATCCACTCTTGGTTATCTCTTACCTTTACTTGTGCAAGCTCTTTAGTGTTACTTCTCTTGCTTGCTTGTATGCTCGTTGTTATAGCATCATATAGGTTGCTCACCTAGTTGCACATCTAGACAACCTACTTTGATGCAAAGTTTAATTTGGTAAAGAAAAGTTAAAAATTGGTAGTTGCCTGTTCACCCCCTCTCTAGTCAACCATATCGATCCTTTCATTGGTATTGGAAAAATCACACAATTTGGTATTATCTTGAGCCATTGTGACAAACAATCCAACACACAAGCACACAAGAAGTGAGCGAAAAAGAGGTGAATAAAACGGCAAGGGTGAAGTGGGGGAGAGGAAAATGAGAGGCAAATGGCAAATAATGTAATGCGAGGGATAAGATTTTTGTGATGGGTACTTGGTATCTCTTGACTTGTGCGTAGATCTCCCCGGCAACGGCGTCAGAAATCCTTCTTGCTACCTGTTGAGCACTGTGTTGGTTTTCCCTTGAAGAGGAAAGGGTGATGCAGCAAAGTAGCGTAAGTATTTCCCTCAATTTTGAGAACCAAGGTATTAATCCAGTAGGAGACTACATGCAAGTACCTTGTACCTACACAAACAAATAAGAACCTCGCAACCAATGCGATAAAGGGGTTGTCAATCCCTTCACGGCCACTTGCGAGAGTGAGATCTGATAGAGATAATAAGATAATTTTTTTTGGTATTTTTATGATATAGATTGAAAGTAAAGATTGCAAAGTAAAATAGATTGGAAACTTATATGATAAAAGATAGACCCGGGGGCCATAGGTTTCATTACTGGCTTCTCTCAAGATAGTATAAGTATTACGGT
The DNA here is from genome assembly GCF_003073215.2 of Triticum urartu. Taxonomy (NCBI): domain Eukaryota; kingdom Viridiplantae; phylum Streptophyta; class Magnoliopsida; order Poales; family Poaceae; genus Triticum; species Triticum urartu. Next base: position 195,074,682 of record NC_053024.1, on the reverse strand, counting down.
GGGTGAACAAATTACTGTCGAGCAATTGATAGAAAAGTGCATAATTATGTGAATATCTAGGCATGATCATGTATATAGGCATCACGTCCGCGACAAGTAGACCGAAACGATTCTGCATCTACTACTATTACTCCACACATCGACCGCTATCCAGCATGCATCTAGAGTATTAAGTTCATAAGAACAGAGTAACGCATTAGGCAAGATGACATGATGTAGAGGGATAAACTCAAGCAATATGATATAAACCCCATCTTTTTATCCTTGATGGAAACAATACAATACGTGCCTTGCTGCCCCTGCTATCTTTGGGAAAGGACACCGCAAGATTGAACCCAAAGCTAAGCACTTCTCCCATTGCAAGAAAGATCAATCTAGTAGGCCAAACCAAACTGATAATTTGAAGAGACTTGCAAAGGTAACCAATCATACATAAAAGATTTCAGAGAAGAATCAAATATTGTTCATAGATAAGCTTGATCATAAACCCACAATTCATCGGATCTCGACAAACACACCGCAAAAAGAGTTACATCAAATAGATCTCCAAGAAGATCGAGGAGAACATTGTATTGAGATCAAAAGAGAGAGAAGAAGCCATCTAGCTAATAACTATGGAGCCGAAGGTCTGCGGTAAAGTACTCACACATCATCGGAGAGGCTATGGTGTTGATGTAGAAGCCCTCCGTGATCGATTCCCCCTCCGGCGGAGCTCCGGAAAAGGCCCCAAGATGGGATCTCTTGGGTACAGAAGGTTGCGGCGGTGGAAATAGGGTTTCGTGGTGCTCCAGGATGTTTTCGGGATATATGGATATATATATAGGAGGAAGAAGTAGGTCGGTGGAACTACGAGGGGCCCACGAGGGTGGGGAACGCGCCCAGGGGGTAGGCGCGCCTCCCTGCCTCGTGGACGCCTCGTTTCTTTCTTGACGTCTACTCCAATTCCCTTGGATAACGTTTGTTCCAAAAATAACTCTCCCGAAGGTTTCATTCCGTTTGGATTCCGTTTGATATTCCTTTTCTGTGAAACATTGAATAGGCAAAAAACAACAATTTGCACTGGGTCTTGGGTTAGTAGGTTAGTCCCAAAAATAATACAAAATTGTATAAATAGGCCCATTAAACATCCAAAACAGATAATATAATAGCATGGAACAATAAAAAATTATAGATACGTTGGAGACGTATCAGAAGACGCCGTGCACCAGGGAGCTGCTGGCGAGGGGCAGCCGGAATACTGGCCCTAGGAGGGATTATTAGTTTTAGTATTGTTTCGTTTTCAATTTTGTGCATTGTACCTAGTAGTTAAGTATCATAACATATATGTGATGATATCATATATATATATTGTGATGAACTAATGAACAATTAATATATATATATATATATTATGAATCCCATTTTCTATGTGTTTTTGTATACTAATTTGAATCTAGTTGTTATCATCCACATATACAGAATGGGAAACAGAGTACACACATTGAAACAGAGCAATACTATGATTGCTGTGAATACATAGCTATCCATATCGAAACAACTTTTCAAAATAAATCGCGTCCATGAGACCATGACCAGCAGCCCTTGCCTACGGTAGCTCTTGGCTCTGCCTGAACTCGTCCAGACATTCGTCCAAGCGATCGACACGCTCGCGGTACATCTGGAGAGCGATTTCAAGCTCCAAGTTGGCTATTTCATCGGAGATCACCAGCTCAAGGATGCGACAGCCATGTTCCTCTACTGCGCCCAGGTGGACACCTAGGCCAAGGAGGCGGTCGAGCCTATGGAATAGTGCATTGGCATCCAGCGGGCCACGGACAAGGAGAATGGCGGCACCCATACGAACGGCGTGGCGGGTGTTCGGTGCAAGTATGGCGCGGCCGGCCTCTGGTGCAAGTACGGCGCTGAGGGCCTCTGCCCACTCCTGGCGAGGAATGGGGGTACTGACCGGACGTGTAGCCATCCCCGACGCCATGTTGACAGCAGGCAAGCGCCGATGGATCCGCTCTTGTTGTGTGGCACACCGCGCCTCTCGCTCTACAGCGCTCCGACGGTCTCGCCGTGCGGCGAGCTGTAGCCTATCGGCGCGGACGCGCCTAGCTTGCTCTGAGGCGCGCCATTGATCATGTTGTGCGGCGAGCTGCAGCCTGTCGGCGCTGACATGCCTATCTTGATCCACGGCGCTCAGGCGCCATGCGCCAAAGCTCTGCTCAACGCAGGCAATGACGCGCATCACTGCGTCGTCCATCGTGTTGCCGGGGAGCGCCTCGGCCTCGACGGGCCGTGGCGCCTGCTCGTTTTCCTCGTCGACGAGTTTGATGGCAGAGGCGACGCTTTGGTGGGTTGGCATGCTTGGAAAAGGTGGATGTTCTACAGGCAGCGCTTGTCGCCTCCGTGCGTCTATGCGCAATATCGCTGGGTGGCGGGAAACATGTGAGGAAATGGTGGGAAACGGTGGCGTGTTCATAAAACGCCACCAGTTAATGGAAACTTAGCATAGAAGGAACATCAAGCTAGCATAAGAAGGAGATGATGATTAGATGAACACGGACCACACTAGGGAACCGTTTCTTTTTTTATCGGTATTCGCACACATTTCTGATTACAAACCTGTTTGCCGCGTATCACACACATCTTTTTATATTGAACATTTTTTATTGTCTTGTCTAAACGCAAACAGTTCATCCGAGTGAACCGCATGCCATATATCACACACACCTTCATCTTGCCGCCCGTCTCTTTTGTGTTGCCTAATCACAAACAGTTCATCCGAGTGAACCGTATGCTGTATATCGCACACACCTTCATCTGACTGCCCATTTATTTTGTTCCTCCTCATCACAAACAGTTAATTGAGCTGAACCATATGCCCTGTATCGCATACACAACGAAAATCTGAACCATGTTTGATGCATCCTCCATCGCAAATGTTTTGCACCTTTTTTGATGGTTTTTTACACCACTGTTTGTGATTATAGGATCGCACACAGTTTCGTCGAAGGGTCTCGGATCGTAGTGTCGCGTTAGCAGCAACCTGCAATAGTGTGGGTTAAACCTAAATATGATAGTCATATGCTTCATGATGCTCTCTTGATGTTTCAATTCTTTACTTTTATGCGAGCATCATTGAAATCATCATGCCTAGCTTAAAAGGCATTAAAGAAAATTGCTTGTTGGGAGACAACCTAATACATTTACCTACTGTTTTTGTGTTTTCACATTATTATGCTACTGTAGTAATCATGTTTTACAGCTTTTGTTTCAATAAAGTGCCAAGTAAAGCCTTTGGGATCATGTTGGGTGTTAGTTGATTTGATCTTGCTGAAAAACAGAAACTTTTGCGCTCACGAAAATAATTCTAGTTTTTAATAGAAGAGTGCTATTGAGTTGATTCTTTTTGCAGAAGATTAATGCAAAAAGTTCTCACAAGGTCCTAATTTTTGAGAATTTTTGGAGTAGCAGAAGTATGGTTTGAGTACAGATTACTACAAACTGTTCTGTTTTTGAGCGATTCTATTTTCAATGCATAGTTTGCTTGTTTTCTAGTTTCTATGGCTTATATTGCTCAATATAAATTGTAGAAATGATATGATACAGTAGGCATGATATGACAACAATTATGAATCTTGTCTTTGGCAGTACCAAAAGTGGAATAGTTTGCTCTTTATTATACTAATCTATCTCACAAAGTTCCGTTAAGTTTTGTGTGATTGAAGTTTTCAAGTTTTGGGTGAGATGTCGATATGAGGAGAATAAGGAGTGACAAGACCCTAAGCTTGGGGATGCCCAAGGCACCCCAAGGTAATATTCAAGGAAGATCCAAGCAACTAAGCTTGGGGATGCCCCGGAAGGCATCCCCTCTTTCATCTTCAACATTACCTGTAACCTCACTTGGAGCTATGTTTTCATTCGTTACATGATATGTGTTTTGCTTGGAGTGTCAATTTATTTTGTTAGGATTTGCTTCCTGTTATTTATAATAATGTTTCACATCTTTTATTTCAATGAAAGTGGCAATGATAGCCTTTGCCATGCTTATTTTCTAAGTATACATGTTGCTGTTTGAAAACAGAAAGTTCAGCGCTGTTGCAAAAATTCCCTAGAAAAGTCAGAATGTTATAAAATGTTGAAACTTTTTGAAAAATGAGCTCTGATAAATTTTCTACAGTGTGGTAAATTTCCCTAACTTTTTGAGTTAGGTAAGTATTGATACTCTTGCATTCTTTACAGACTGTACTGTTTTGGCATATTGCTGTTATGGTTGCATTGTTTGCATATGTTTGCTTGTTTAATGATCTTAATTGAAGATAGGAGCATTAAATATGCAGAGGCATTTAGTATGCGATGTTGAATAATAATTTTAGTGATTTGCTACAGTAGAGAATGATAAGGTTTTTGCATTGGTTTATACTAAGTTATCTCACATGACGCCCCCCGATTTGACCGTACCCTAATCATACATGCAAATGTGTACGATCAAGATCAAGGACTCAAGGGAAGATATCACAACACAACTCTACAAATAAAATAAGTCATACAAGCAGTATATTACAAACCAGGGGCCTCGAGGGCTCGAATACAACAGCTCGATCATAGACGAGTCAGCGGAAGCAACAATGCCTGAGTACAGACATAAGTTAAACAAGTTGCCATAAGATGGCTAGCACAAACTGGGATACATATCGAAAGAGGCGCAGGCCTCCTGCCTGGGATCCTCCGAAACTACTCCTGGTCGTCGTCAGCGGCCTGCACGTAGTAGTAGGCACCTCTAGTGTAGTAAGAGTCATCGTCGAAGGTGGCATCTGGCTCCTGGTCTCCCTCATCTGGTTGCGACAACCAGGAAGAAAGGAAAGGAGGTAAAGGGGGAGCAAAGCAACCGTGATTACTCATCCAAAGTACTCGCAACAAGGAGCTACACTACATATGCATTGGTATCAATGAAATGGGTAGTATATGTGGACTGAACTGTAGAACGCGAGAATAAGAGGGGGATAGCTAGTCCTATCATAGACTATGCTTCTGGCAGTCTCCATCTTGAAGCAGTAGAAGAGAGTAGATGGTAAGTTAACCAAGTAGCATCGCATAGCACAAATCCTACCCGACGAACCTACCCTCGTCGCCCTGTGAGAGAGCGATCATTGGGTTGTATCTGCCACTTGGAAGGGTGTATTTTATTAAGTATCCGGTTCTAGTTGTCATAAGGTCAACGTACAACTCTGGGTCATCCTTTTACCGAGGGACATGACTATTCAAATAGATAAACTTCCCTGCAGGGGTGCACCACATTTCCCAACACGCTCGATCTCTCTGGCCGGACACACTTTTCTAGGTCATGCCCGGCCTCAGAAGATCAACACGTCGCAGCCCCACGTAGGCACAACTGAGAGGTCAGCACACTGGTCTAAATCCTATGCGCGCAGGGGTCTGGGCCCATCGCCCATTGCACACGTGGACGTTGTGTACGCGACCGGTGAACAGATCTAGCAACCTCCATTACAAAGGAAGTTGCATTACGCGGTCCAACCCGGCGCGCGCCGCTCAGTCACTGACGTTAAGAAGGCTTCGGCTGATACCACGACGTCGAGTGCCCATAACTGTTCCCGCATAGTTGGTTAGTGCATATAGGCCAGTGACCAGACTCAGATCAAATACCAAGATCTCGTTAAGCGTGTTATTTTGAAGTAACCGCGAACGCCGACCAGGGCCAGGCCCACCTCTCTCCTGGGTGGTCTCAACCTGCCCTGTCACTCCACCACAAGGATCCACCCAGAGGGCCGTCAGGACAAAGGTCCTTTCAGCCCCTAATCTATGAATCACTCGCGGGTACTCTACGAGCCGACCCGTCTTTAGTCATCACATGTATCATGTATATGTATATAAGTATATACCCGTGATCACCTCCCTAGTGATCACGGCCCAATAGTATAGCATGGTAGACGGACAAGAATGTAGGGCCACTGATGATAAACTAGCATCCTATACTAAGCATTTAGGATTGCAGGTAAAGGTAACAACAGTAGTAGCAAGGACAGGCTATGCAACAGATTGGGATTAACGGAAAGCAGTAACATGCTACACTACTCTAATGAAAGCAGCAGAGAGAAGAATAGGCGATATCTGGTGATCAGGGGGGGCTTGCCTGGTTGCTCTGGCAAGGAGGGGTCGTCAACACCGTAGTCGATCATGGGGTATCAGCGACGGTCTTGAGGTCTACCAGAAAGAAGTAACAGAGGGGGAACACAAATAAATAATAGAGCAATCAAAGCAACACAAAGCATAACATGGCAATACGTGATGTTGGGTGACCTAACGCAGTACTAGGTGCTACTGGAGAAGAAACATACGGGAAAGTATCCCCGGTGTTTGGCATTTTTGGACAAACGAATCGGAGAGGGACGGTTTCGTGTTTTCTATGCTAGGGATGTGTGGCGGACGAACGGGCTACGTATCCGGATTCATCTCGTCATTTTGAGCAACTTTCATATATAAAACTTTTTCAACGGAGTTATGCTTTATTTATATGGTTTATTAAAGTTTCAAATGATTTTCTAAATTTTCTAGAATTAATATTATTTTGAAATAAAAGAATAAACTGCCATGGGTACACAGAGAGGTGCATATGTGGCTGACAGAGGCCCAGTTGACTGGGTCAACTGCCCAGTCAGTAGAGGTTGACTGGTGGGCCAATGCCTAGTCAGCAGGGTGACCGGGTCAACCTTACCCGCTGGAACAGTGGACGGGGCCCACCTGTCGGTGACTCTAGTTCATTTTGTTATTGAAAATCATCTAATTGAGTTAATTAGTTAGCAGGGCCCACTAGCAAGTGCCTAATTAGTTAAATTAATCTTTTTTATTAGATTAGTGAAAGGGCCCCACTAGTCAATGGCAGGGGATCTGCCTAGTCAGTGTGTTAACTTAGTCAGCCTGACCAACGGGCCCCTAGGACCCACTAGTCAGTGGCCCAGGGTGTGGCCCATGTCGGCCACGTTCGCACCGGCAGCCGTGGAGCTCCGGCGAGTGCTCCCGTGGCAGAGACGCGCCAGATCTCGCCGGACTATGGCTCCGGTCACCGGATCGGTGCGTGCGTGGGTGGGTTCAGATGTCCACGGCGGTACACATCGTTTGGCGGCGATGGCGGCTCCGGGGGCGCTCGGTAGCGACGGGGGCAAAGGCGGTCGGCGGCGACAACAACAGTAGCAGCATAGGGCGAAGCAGGAGCTGGTGGCATTGGCGACAGCACGCGGGCGCGAGCAGGCGTGGTCGGTGAGCGGTGACCGCGGCCTGCGGCGAACGGCGCGGCCACGTCGGTCGGAGTGTACGGGTGACGACGCTGGGATGGAGGGGAAAGCGAAGGGGCCAACGGGGAGCTCACATCTACGGGGTTCGAGGAGGCATTCGGGGAGGCCGGCGATGCCATGGCCCTCCGGCGAGCAGAGGACGGCGCGGGGCAGCCGCGGTGCAAGGGAGGCCCGAGACGGTAGGAACGGGCGTCGAAGGACGTGGAGCCGCGAGATCTGGCTAGTTGCTTGGTGAGGACGACGACACAAAGACGGTGGCGATGATGAGCGCCGGCGGCGTCAGGGGCAGGGTGCCGCCCAGATCGGGAGAGGGAGGAGGGGCGAGGGGGTTGTGGGGGAAGTGGGGGTTCGTGGGGGCAACCGAGGGGTAGCGGGCTAGGGTTGCGTGGTGGGGGGTTATGTAGGGGCGCGGCTGGGCCAGCCTAGTGGCCCGGTGCCCTGCTGGGCTGAGGCCCAGTTGAGGGCGGGGGTGTCGGGGGTTTGGTGCGACATATGCCAAAGGATGTCTTATCATGGTGGGGGCGAGTAGAACGTCGCCGGTGCCTGGAAACGGGATGAGGCGAAGACATGCACGCCGGCGAATCTTACCCAGCTTCAGGGCTCTCCGAGGAGATAATACCCCTACTGCTGCTCTGCGGCGTCTCCGCATGATCACTATGGCCAAGTGTTTACACGGTTGCTCCTTGAGCTGTTTTTAGGAGGTAGGAGAGGGCAAGGCTAGCTCTCTCCCATCTATATGATCTGGTCTAGAGCTAATGGGTTCCAACCCTTTGCATGGGTGCCCTGGGGGGTTTATATAGGCCTACCCCCCAAGGGTACAAGGGTAATCCGGCTGGACGCGGGCCCAGCTGTCAGCGCCTCTGACCTCCGTCTTCTCTGCCGACTGCTAGGGCACGCCGGCTGGCGGGCCCTGCTGACTGGCCTGGCACGAAGCCGACAGGCCGCGTCCGCCGCGAGCGGGTCTTGCCGGCTGCTGATTACTGTAGCCGTGCTTCTGATGACGCGGGCTTGATCATGAGGTCGTGGCAATAGCCCCGCCGCCCGGCGGGCGATCACTATTGCCACTCCCCATCACATCTTGATTAATGGCGCGTGGGCCTCGAGGGAGGGCTCGGCCGACTCCCAGGGGCTGACTCCCGACGGGTTCGACTGGTGGTCCTCTTGCCGTCTCCTGGGGTCTCACTGACTGGTGGAGCCCGCTTTCTCTAGGCCGTACAGACAAGCCGTCGTGGGTGCAGGATTCGGCCCTGCGATGCTGATGTCAGGGCCGGCATGGCAACAGTGCCACGCCGCACGGAGATCTTCCGGGGTATGGCGTGTTGTGGCCATGCCTGCCCTTGGTAAGGGGCAGGGGCGGGCTTCATCGTTGCCACTCCCCTGCCCCGTCCCACTTGATGAGGTCGTGGGGGGTGTTGGAGTCGCAGGCCGACTCCCCAAAGCCGGCTTCTCTGGAAGTCGCCAGTTGGGTGTCGGCTTTCCCCGAAGTCGTCTCTGGGACTCGGCCGTGAGTGGTTAGTTGTCCATCTTGTCGTTGGCTTCTTGAAGGCGGCTCTTCATCCTGGGGTCTTGAGGGGCGCAGCCTGCCCTGATGTCTTGAAAGGTTCTGGGGCTCGGGTTGGCCTACCCGTGGCCCATTACTCCGACAGTAGACCCCGAAGCTGGTGAGGCGCCGCAGATGATCGGCCGGGAAGCCTCAGCAGTTTCTCTTTCTGGGTGCTCAGCACATGGTCTTTGATTGACTTCTGCCAGGACGACTAGAAGGAGTCGGACTCGCCCAATTCGGACTCACTCAATTCCGGCTCGCACAATATTTCGAACATCGCAGCGGGATCCAAGTAGCGTGTTGGCTAAGCGTCCAGGCCGCCGCCCGTTCTAGGCCTGTCATGTGATGACACGTGGCTGGGCCGTCCTGCCAGCCTACGCGAGCGACGGGAAAGGCCCATAGGCGGGGCCCGCCACTACCGCGCCTCAGCGCCCGAGCGGATCCGCTGCGGCCCCGGCGGACGGTTGGGATTCCCGTGGAGTTACTGCGTGCAGTAACTTTATCATGGAGCGTGGGGGTCGTGGGGCCGTGGGCGCAGTAAATCCCCACGTCCGCCCCGTCGGCTTCGCAGCCCACGGGGCTATATGTAGGGGGAAGAGGGGGGCACGTGCGCCCCTCCTTCCCACCACTCCTCGCTTTCTTCCTCCTCACTGTTCCTCGCTCTCCTCCTTCTTCTTCTTCTTCGCCCCGCCGCGCGCCCAAGCTCCGGCGAACGCCGCGGCGATCAGCTCGCGATGAGTTCTTCCTCCGCCGCCGCGCCTCCCCCGGTGCGCTCCAGCACCTGGGACGGCTCTGAAGTTCACGATGACCACATCGAGTTCCTCCGCCGGACTCGTCGGCTCCCTGGCAAGGATCACGTGCAGGTGCATCTTGCGCCGAAGGGGGAGATTTCCCCCGCGCTGCAGGAGGGCGAGCGGGTCATCTTCCGCTCGCATTGCCTGCGCGGGTTGGGGCTGCCGATGAGCAGTTTCTTCCGATCCTTCCTGGAGTTCTACGGCCTCCAGCCGCACCACCTCACCCCCAACACAATGGTGTTGCTGTCCGCCTTCGTGGCCTTGTGCGAAGGCTTCCTCGGAGTCCTCCCCACCCTCGAGCTCTGGGGGGAGTTCTTCTTCTCCAAGCTCGGCACACAGGCCGCGGGCGTGCCGGCTCAGTGCGGCGCTTTCATCGCCGTGCGAAAGTCGGGGGCCAACAATCCCTTCCCCTCCATCTTGCTCATAAAGTCGGTGAGGATGTGGCAGAGATCCTACTTTTACGTCAGGAACGTCTCCGCGAGGGGGGACTGGGTCAACCTGCCGGCTGGGCGACTGCCCAACTGGTCGTACCGGGCCAAGTCGCTGACGCCTGCGGGAGCCGGCGCCATCGCACGACTCCGAGTGCTGACGCAGTCGGAGGGTTTCACTGGTCCAGACCTGCTGGCCGCCTTCATGGCGCGCCGAGTTCTCCCACTCCAAAGCCACCCCCACATGATATGCCAGATGAGCGGGCACCGTGACCCGAGTCGGATGTGCACCAAGGACATGCCTCACGAAGAGGTGGCCTTCATGGTGAACTACCTCTCGGACAACAAGCTCCTGGAGGATTGGCGGTTCGGCAAGGAGCCGTACTCCCGCGCCAACCCCCCGCCCGTGGTGAGTTGTCTTTCCATTCTTTCTTTGGATTGTCTTCTCTCTCGCCGAGTTTGTTTTGATTAGTCGGCTTTGGTCAGAATCCCCTCATCCACCCGCCAGCCGGCACCTCGGGGCCGGCCCGTGAGTTCCTCGCCAATCGGGCGGAGAGCGACGTCGACGACCCCGATCTGGGGGTGGCGGCTCTGGAGGACGATGCCGAGGGAGGAGGAGGAACAGCAGGCGACTTTAGGCCTTCGGCTACTTTCGCCGACTGGCCTGACAACGACACCGAGGGGGAAGTCGCCCCCCGCCATCGGCCAGGAGCCAGCCAGCCTGGCGCGGGCTCTTCTACCGCGCCGGGTGCTCTAGGCGACGGGAAGAAGCGGAGGGCCATGCCGACCTTGTTCGGCAGTCGGCCAAAGAAACCCAAGGGTTCGGCTGCGGCGACCCGGCGGGACGAGGCGGCCGCGAAGGCCATCCGTTTCCGTAAGGAAGTGAAGAAGCCGCCATTCGTCTCCGTGTGAGTATTCTGACTCAATGCTTTATTCTTTCTTTGTGACTCTGTCTGAGTCTTTACTTGCTCCCCTTGCTTCAGGGCTCCCCTCACTCTTGAGAGGGTCACCACCGCCTCCGTCATGGGGTCAGCGGAGACGTCCGCCACCACTCGGCGGATTGACCCCGCTGCCGACCTCCGGGAGGCGACAGAGCCGAATGCGCAGGAGAAGCGCAACGAAGAAGAGGCCATTCGCCTGGAGAAGGCGGAGGCCGACAGGGCGGAGGCCTCTGCCAAGAAAAAACTGGCAAAGGCCGAAGCCGCCGCCGCGACGAAGCGGCAGGCTGAGGAAGCCGCACGCCGCCAATCGGCGGTGTTCGTCACCCCGTTGAACTCTGCGCCCCCCCCTCCGGAGTGCACGGGGCAGACTGGAGAAGCCGGAGGGGAGAACCCTGTCGTGGAGAGGGAAGGCGGCGAACCCTCTACGCCAGACGTGAACGTTCCGCCGCCGCCTCCGCCGCCGTCTGAAGGTGCGCAAGGCAACCAGCCAGCGGACCCTCCAGTGCCGCCGACCGAAGACAAGGCCGTGGCGAGGCTACTCCTCCAAGTCGGCTCACCAACGCGCCGCCGTCTGGAGAAGGCGACTTCGGCACCCTGCCCCCGGAAGCCGGCACCGCTAGGTCGGCGATCCCAGACTTCGAAGCAACGAGCGCCGCGCCCATTTGGTGGGTGCAAGGAGGCGGCACAGGGCCGCTGAACCAGGTGCTTCTGGACGTCCAGGCGAAGCTTCGTGCCGAGGGCGACGCTCTCCAGAATTGCACCAAGGCGTACCTGGCATCGCGGGCAGCCGTCCGGGTATGTTTTTCCTTTGGTCTTTGTTTTCTTGTTCCTCTCTGTGGGGGCGCGCTTGCGCACCCACTGGGTGTAGTCCCCGAGTTTCGGGCTGGCTGCTGAGCAGGCGGCCCGGAACTCCAATTGATGAACTCTGGGTATTAACTTTCTGTCTGAAACGTTTGTCGCGGGACAACCACAACCTCCGCGTTACTGCCTTCAACCGTAATGTTGAAGAGCTGGGCAAGCGGACCGCCGATTTGTCGGAGAGCCGGAGTAAGTCTTTTTCCTTGTTTGCGGGGGCGCACTGGTGCACCCGCGGGCTGTAGTCCCCGAGATTCGGGCCGACTGCTGAGCAGTCGGGCCGGATCTCCCCGGCAAGCTTCTTTACCTGATGACTTAACACCTTTTTTCTTCCTTCTTTTCAGGAGCCAACGCCGCTCTTCAACAGCAGCTGAGCGACGCCAACTCCGCTTTGTGCGCCAAAGAGGAGGAGTGCAGCAAGCTCTCCACGGAGCGCGACCTGCTGGCCACTCAATTGGCAAAGCAGAAGGAGCTGCTTGTGAAGACGCTGAGGGAGGCAGAGGAGACGGAAACCTCCCTCCTGGCCGAGTTCGCGAGCGAGCGCTCCTCCTGGTCTGACAAGGAGGCAATGCTGGCCTCCGGCTTCCATGAGATTGAAGACATCGTTGATGGTGAGTTTATTTTTACTCTCTTTCTTCGAGCCGCCGATTTAAGTCGTGCCGACTCCTGGTTTTTGACTTGCTTATTTGTTTCATCTTGTCTTTGCAGACTTCTTTCCTGGGCACTCGCAGGCTGCCATCCAAGCCATCGAGGCTGACCGTGAAGGTCGGAGGGCGGAGGGCGCAGAGATTGCCGCCGACGCCCCCCGAACTCTTGACGAGCACATCCTGAGCATCGAGTCTCGCCTTCGGCCGGCTCACCGGATGCTGCGCCGGCTTCAGCGTGTTGGTGTCCAGGTGATTGCCGCCCTGTGGCCGAACATGCAGGCGCCGCGCACCCCCAGCCTGACGGCCGACTAGCTAGAGGTCGCGACCGGTCGTCTTGAGGCCTGGAAGGGCTCTTCGGCCTGAGCTGGGGCGCGCCGGGCCTTGGAGTTCGTCAAGGCATGGTATCAGGGGCTGGATCTAGACCGGCTGGCCACGCTTCGGTCGGAGGCCCAGCCGGAGCTGGCAGCTACAGAAGACGCCCTCGTCAAGCGTGCTGCGGCGATCGCCGAGTACACCGACACCAGCATCTTCGTCCCCGAGCGGTCTGAAGACGGCGAGGAGGTACCGCCAGAGTGGTTTGGGATGAACCCAGACTACGGCGAGGACTCGACGGAGGTGATTGGCTCCAGTGTCGAGGAAGAGGGCGAGGCAGAGGACGGAGGCAAGGCGGAGGCACCAGAAGACGGAGCAGACGGCCAGCCTCAGCTCGACCGCGCCTCCAACAACAAGCCGCGTGCGACCGAGTCGACTGCCACCGGAGGCGATCAAGCTGAGACTAGCCAGCCGGCCGCCCCGACGCCTGACGCTGGCGCCTCCTCCGACCCTCCGAATCCGTCTGCTGCTTCCTAAGCTGCCGCTGTATCTTTGTTTTGTCTACTTCAGTAGTCTTTGAAGAACTTGTTAATTCGCACAATTCCACCCGCGGGGTGTATTTTAAACTTCTGCTCGAAGATTCGGCCAAGGGCCTATGTTATGTAAATATATTTATCCGAGTTCTATCTTTTCTTGCTCGTTGCTCTTTTGGCTTTTTCCCTTTGTTGCTTTCTCTTAGTTGCCTGCCTTGCCAATCGGACAGCCGCTCTGCGGACTGCCGCTGGATCAAATGCTTGGCTACTTTGGGAAGGCAAGTACTTAGCCGTTTTTAAGAGTTTTTTGAGCAAGTTGAATAGAAGACGGTAATCCGACTATTCGAGAGTCGGTTTGCGAGAAAGGCTGGAAGCTGTCTTGAGCTATGTTTTATGCTTTGAGTCCTTAACCATTTTTCATGCGAACGCCCATTCTACCTTACCTCTGCCCACCGTACAGTCGCTCTGCGAGCTGCGGCTTATGACAGAAGATGGTTCAGGTGTTACACACTACTTGTCCAGCTGCAGGAAGCATTTCATAGTGCAAGGCGGCAAGTCCTCGGGCTGACTTGTTGAGCCTTGGGTCGAGTTCTGGAGTCTTCAAGTCCGCTGCCGCAGTCCCCAGGCCGGGTTCGACTGTGGCAGCTTTGGAGTCATCCACCAAAATCCCCGTATCGACTGCCGGAGCTCTGGAGTCGGATCCGACATCTTCGGGAGGAGCCGGCACAAAAATGGAATCTGATTCTGGTGAAGGCTTGACAGACGGCTTGAGGAGGCGTTGAAGGGCGACGCCAGATGGTATTGCTTGGCGGGTGGAGCCGATTCTTGCCAAGGCATCTGCTTGGTCGTTGTCGTTTCTTGGCACATGGAGAAACTCGCACCCTTCGAAATACCCGCTGAGTTGCTGCACGAGGAAATGGTAACTCGCCATGTTTGCATCTTTCGCGTCCCAGTCGCCAGATGATTGCTGGACCACTAAGTCCGAGTCACCATAACACAAGATCCGGCGGATGCCAAGTTCTTTGGCAAGCCGGAGCCCGTGAATGAGCGCCTCGTACTCGGCGACGTTGTTGGAGGCGGCAAAGTGGATTTGCAGCGCGTATTTGAGCTTGTCGTCTTTGGGGAAGGTGAGGACGATGCCGGCTCCCAAGCCAGTGCGCATCTTGGAGCTGTCGAAATGCATCCGCCAATGGGTGGAATCAGGCGCTGGAGGTAGGTACTGGGTATCGGCCCAGTCGACGAGGAAGTCGGCGAGTGCTTGTGACTTGATAGCGGTGCGGGGCTGGTAGTGGATGGTGTAGGGAGCCAGCTCTATGGCCCATTTGGCCACTCGGCCAGAAGCATCTCGGCTACCAATGATCTTGGCAAGCGGGGCCGTGGAGACCATCGTGATTGGATGCTCTTGAAAGTAAGGCTTCAATTTCTTGGCAGCAAAGTGTATGCCATAGCACATCTTCTGGTAGTGGGGGTAGTTCTGCTTGGAGGTCGACAGTACCTCGCTCAGGTAATATACCGGTCTCTGGATAGGTAGCGCCTTGCCTTCCTCCTTGCGTTCCACTACAATGACCGTGCTGACTACCCGGCTGGTGGCGGCGATGTACATGAGCATAGGTTCCTTGGGGGTTGGAGCCGCCAGGACGGGTGGAGTAGTCAACATCTTCTTCAATTGGAGAAAAGCTTCGTCTGCCTTATGGTTCCACTCGAAAAAAGTGGTCTTCTTCATGAGTTGGTATAAGGGGAGAGCTTTCTCGCCCAGCCAACTGATGAATCGGCTGATGGACGCCAAGCAGCCGGTGAACTTCTGCACATCCAGCAGTCAGCTAGGTACCTCCATTCTCTCAATGGCCTTGATTTTTACTGGGTTGCATTCTATGCCACGTTCAGAGACCAGGAAGCCTAGGAGCTGGCCGGCTGGTACTCCGAAGACACACTTCTCGGGGTTGAGCTTGATCTGGAGTCGGCGCAGGTTCTCAAAGGTCTCCTTGAGGTCTTCTAGCAGCGTTCCATGCTTTTCCGTCTTCACCACCACGTCGTCCACGTAGACGTGGGCGTTCCTGCCGAGCTGCTTGAGGAGGCACTTCTGCATGCAACGCTGAAAGGTGGCGCCGGCATTCCTTAAGCCGAACGTCATGGTGAGGTAGCAGAAGGCTCCAAATGGCGTGATGCAGGCGGTCTTCAGTCTGTCAGCCGGGTTCAGCTTGATCTGGTGATATCCGGAGTATGCATCCAAAAAACTCAATAGCTCGCATCCGGCTGTGGAGTCTATCACCTGATTGATTCTTGGTAGAGCAAATGGGTCCTTGGGGCAGGCCTTGTTGAGGCTCGTGTAGTCAATACACATTCGCCACTGCTTGTTCTTCTTTAGTACCAGGACCGGATTTGCTAGCGATTCTGGAAAGAACACTTCCATAATGAAGCCGGCTGCTAGGAGTCGGGCTATCTCTTCTCCGACAACTCTTCTCTTCTCTTCTGATAGGCGGCGCAGGGGCTGCCTGACCGGCTTTGCATCAGATCGGACATGTAACTTGTGCTCGGCGAATTCCGTTGGTACACATGGCATGTCTTTGGGGGACCATGCGAAGATGTCCCGATTCTCACGGAGGAAATCGACGAGCTCGCCTTCCTATTTGCTGTCGAGGTTTGCCCCTACGACGGTGTACCTCTCTGGGTGCTCCGGATCCAAGGATATCTTCTTTGTCTCTTTGGCCAGCTTGAACGAACCCTCAGCCTCCGACTCTTTTGGGTTGGGCGATACCTCAGGCTGCTTGCTAGCCATCGCCACAACTCGCTCAAGGAGCCGCTTCTCGGCCGCGATTACCAGGGACTCGGCCAGCCGACTGCTCTCAGCCACGCAAGCAAACGACTTCTGGTAGTCGCCAGCCACAGTCAGAATTCCCCTGGAACTGGGCATCTTCATCTTGAGGTAGGCGTAGTGGGGGACCGCCATGAACTTGGCCAAGGCGGGTCGGCCAAGTAGCGCATGGTATGGGCTCTCACGGTCCACCACCTCAAACCAAACAGACTCTCTACGGAAGTGATCTTTGTCTCCAAAGAGGACGTCCATCAGGATCTTGCCGATCGGCGAGCAGGAAAGCCCAGGAACAATGCCGTGGAACACAGTTCGGCTGTTCTGAAGCTATCTTTTCTTGATTCCTAACTTCTCCATGGTGTCCTTGTTCAGGATATTGATGATGCTGCCTCCGTCTATCAGAACTTGCGAGAAACGCGCGGCTCGTCTGTCTGTAGCAAAGGTGGCGTCCAGGACCAAGGCATAGGAGCCCGGACTCGGCATCCCTTCTGGGTGGTTAGCCTTGCTCCAGCTGATGGGCTTCTTGGACCAGTGCATGAACTCTGGCGTCTCCGACGCTACTGCATTCACCTCTTGTCGCTGCAGCCGCCTGCTGCATCGATCATCAGCCACACTGGTGAACACCACGTAGGCTCCGTGCTCTTCAGGGTATTCGTCTTGTACCGCGCCGACTGGCCTGACAGTCGGCTGCTGGGGCGGCGGCGGAGGCGGCTGCCCAGCAGGCGGGGGAGGCAGGAGGCCGTCTCCCTTGGCGATCCTAGTGAGCCAGTGGCACTTCCGGGTGATGTGATTCGACGGCTTCGCGCCGCTATGGAACTTGCAAGGTCCATCCAAGGTCTGCTCATAGGAGAAGGCCGGCAACCAGTTTGGCTTGCCGCCTTTCTGTCGCTTGGGCGGGGGCTGCTCATCTGGCTGCTGGGCTTCAACGGTCACGACCTGCCGGCTGCTAGAAGTCGGCTGTGGGGCCTTGCGCTTGTGGTCGCCCTGCTGTTGTCGCCGGCTGGCGTCTGCCGCCAGAGTTCCTGGAGCTTGAGGAGCTACTTTGCCAGTTGTGCTGATTTGAATCTCCGCCTTCATGGAGGAGTTGGCCATGGCGTACTTGTCCACTATGATCAGCAGCTCGTCGAGGGTTTCTGGCTCGTCACAAAGGATCTTGTGCTTGAGGAGGGTGCCGTCTCTGCACCCGGCTGTGAAGTACTCGATGGCCTGCACCTCGTGCACGCCCTCACAGGAGTTCTGAAGCTCGGCCCAACGTGTGAGGTAATCGCGGGTCGACTCGTCGGGGCCTTGCACGCACAAGGAGAGCTGACGAGGCTTGGGAGGACGCTTGTACGTGCTGGTGAAGTTGCGGATGAATGCTTCGGTGAAGTCGACCCAACTGTTGATGCTGTGGGGCTTTAGGCTATTCAGCCATGTCCGGGCAGTGCCCTGGAGCATGAGCGGAACGTACTTTACGGTGACACGCTTGTTGCCGTTTGCTATGCTGACAGCCGTGGAGTAGTCGACTAGCCAGTCTTCCGGCTTCACGGAGCCGGTATACTTGGGCGTGTCTCTTGGGAGCGTGAACCCTCTGGGAAAGGGCTCGTCCCGAATGCGGGGCCCGAAACAAGGCGGACCCAGCTCGTCCTCTTCTTCCAGAGCTAAGGATCGGTGAAGTCGGTCGATCCGGTGGCGGGCGTCATTCTCTCCAACTCCCTCTCGGCGGCCAAGGCGGTCGCCGAGAGTCGGATGGTCAACAGGCAGCGGGGAGGGGGAGGCGGACAGTCGTCCCGTTGTTCCACTGCTCTCGGGCGGCCGTCTCGGTCGCGCTCTATGGTAATGCGAGTCCGACTGTGGCTGACAGCCGACTCCTTGTCTCTTCTTCCTCGGGCGCCGCAAGTCGGCGTCCGAGACGTCGCGCCTTGATCTCGGTGAAGGTCGTCGTTTGGCCGCTGCGGCGCCTCCGTGCGGCAGCCAGCCTCGTTCTGCGCGACGGCCGCGTCGAGGAGCCGCTAGACTCGCTCCATCATGAGGCGGCGCTCTTCGCCCTCGAAATTGTCCAGCTCATCCGCCGCTACCTGGGCGGCTCGGATGTTCTCCGCTGGTGTAGCGTACACAGGGCGGCTTGCCCCAAACAGGTTGGCGATGGCTACGCCGCGCTGCTGGACTGCGCCAAAGCGGCTGGGCCCCGCTGGGGCCGGTGAGCCGCCGATGGCGCGAACCATCTCCCGCTGGTAGGCTTCTGACGAGCGCCTTATGCTGGCCAGCTTCTTCGCGCCTTCAACGAGCCGAAGGCGGCGCGCCTCCAACGTCTCTGCGTCAGCGTGTTCCGGAATGGGCGCAGTTAGGTCTTGCAGCGCCGCGCCGAGTGAGTCGTGCGCTCCTCCGCCGGGGAGCTCGTCATGACTGATGACTAGCACCTGGTGACGGTGCTTCCGTTGCTCTCTGCACAAGGGAGAGGTTCATCGTAGACCACCACATTGGTGGGCAACGCGTCGAGCGACGCGGTGTCGGAGTCGACCAGCATCGGGTCGGTGGAGCCTATGGACACCAAGTCTACGGCAGGCTCGCCGGAAACGTGGAGTTGATCGAGGAGGCCCTCGAGGAGGTTCTCGGGGCCGCCCGTACCTGCGCTGGACGCAGGTTCATCGGAGAGGCGGACCTCGCCGACAAGTTCGGCCAAGGAGCTGGCCGCGCAGGCGATCTCAATGCTGCTTAGCGCGTCGGTGCAAACTCCGTCTGGCGTGCCTGGCTTGCTGCGCTCGCCAGGGAGGAAAAGGGTTCCCGTCCAGAACAGATCTCCGGATGGCTGTGCACCAGGCCCTAAGGTGGGCGCCAAATGTCGGGGGTTTGGTGCGACATATGCCAAAGGATGGCTTATCATGGTGGGGGCGAGTAGAACGTCGCCGGTGCCTGGTAACGGGATGAGGCGAAGACATGCACGCCGGCGAATCTTACCCAGCTTCAGGGCTCTCCGAGGAGATAATACCCCTACTGCTACTCTGCGGGGTCTCCGCATGATCACTATGGCCAAGTGTTTACACGGTTGCTCCTTGAGCTGTTTTTAGGAGGTAGGAGAGGGCAAGGCTAGCTCTCTCCCTTCTATATGATCTGGTCTAGAGCTAATGGGTTCTAGCCCTTTGCATGGGGGCCCTGGGGGGTTTATATAGGCCTACCCCCCAGGGGTACAAGGGTAATCCGGCTGGACGCGGGCCTAGCCGTCAGCGCCTCTGACCTCCGTCTTTTCTGCCGACTGCTGGGGCCCGCCGGCTGGCGGGCCCCGCTGACTGGCCTGGTACGGAGCCGACAGGCCGCGTCCGCCGCGGGCGGGTCTTGCCGGCTGCGGATTACTGTAGCCGTGCTTCTGATGACGCGGGCTTGATCATGAGGTCGTGGCAACAGCCCCGCCGCCTGGCGGGCGATCACTATTACCACTCCCCATCACATCTTGATTAATGGCGCGTGGGCCCCGAGGGAGGGCTTGGCCGACTCCTAGGGGCCCTGCGATGCTGATGTCAGGGCCAGCATGGCAACAGTGCCACGCCGCACGGAGATCTTCCGGGGTATGGCGTGCTGTGGCCATGCCTGCCCTTGGTAAGGGGCAGGGGCGGGCTTCATCGTTGCCACTCCCCTGCCCCGTCCCACTTGATGAGGTCGTGGGGGGTGTTGGAGTCGCAGGCCGACTCCCCAAAGCCGGCTTCTCTGGAAGTCGCCAGTTGGGTGTCGGCTTTCCCCGAAGTCGTCTCTGGGACTTGGCCGTGAGTGGTTAGTTGGCCATCTTGCCGTTGGCTTCTTAAAGGCAGCTCTTCATCCTGGGGTCTTGAGGGGCGCAGCCTGCCCTGATGTCTTGAAAGGTTCTGGGGCTCGGGTTGGCCTACCCGTGGCCCATTACTCCAACAGGGGGGTTGGTTTCTCCATTTTTTGTTTGTTTTTCTTTTTCTTATTTTTCTTTTTATGTTTATTAGGTTTCTAATTTACTTTTAATTTAAAAAACAATAAAACAATTTCTACATTAGTATAACTAATTTTACTACTGCCATAGATAATTTGGCACTAATTAAATTAGTTGTTTACTCTATAATTAATAAAAGATATTTAATAAATTGTTATAACCATTGTTTTATTTGTTTTAGAGCACTTAAACACTTTATAAAAATGTGGTGTCTCCACCATTATTACCTATGCAATATTTGGTTCACTCCGAACATTTTAGTTTTAATATTTGAAAACTTTTATTGTTTGCTTGATTTTGAATCGGTTTCGAACTAACACAAGATTAGCAACAGTAATCGAAGTGACGTGGCATCATTAGCAGAGAATTACTGTAGCTTAATTATCCGGGCATCACAATTCTCCTCCACTACAAGAAATCTCGTCCCGAGATTTAAGAGGTGGAACGGGGGAAAGGTCTGGTTATGAAATTCTAACGAATCTTCTCGGTCTTGGTTGCTCTTCTCGAAGAGGTCGATCCATAGCGTTGATGTCTCCATTCCTATGCATCAATGCATCATGATGAAGTTGTCGTCCTTCCTTCGGGATCTTCACCGTACTTACGAAAGAATAAGAGGGGAAAACTCTATAAGGACGGATTCTAAAAATATTGAGCATCGGACGGTTAACTCAGGGGAAGAAGCATATGTATCTCTCGAATTGAAACTTAAGAAGATATCGAGAGCAAAATAAGAAGATACCATGAGAAGCTTCAAACGGATAGGTAGTCGGTCGATGTCTGAAACAAAGTGTGATAGGTGTCCAGAGCAACGAGATTAAGTATTGCGTCTGTTTCCAGAATAGATCACTAGGAAGGTGGCCTGTGAATTACATACGAGGCCACGCGCGAGGAATAACTTGGGAAACCGGGGTGTGTGCAGGAGAGTCAGGTTTCGTTCCTATGGAACAGTGGGTTATGGGCCCACCATGTGGGTTCAAAGTAGGAAGGGCGTTGACATCTTGCACAGTCATGATAGTAAGACATGTCAGAGTGTAGCCTATCAGTTATGTTGGCAACAATGTCGGTACAAAGAGCGAGGGACGAAGAGAACCATTTTCCTGCTCGTTGAACGAGGCGGACCAATAGGCAAAGTTTTCTTCCATCGGTGGCTACCGGTATGTCATCAACAATAGTAACATGGTCTTACTGACTAGGTTGTACACCAAGGTGTTTACATAAGCAGGAGAATATTACTGCTTAGATCATATAGACCACAAGAAAGGTTAAACAAAACAATGGAAAGGAAAATGTGATTATCAGATTAAACATAACAATGGAAAGGAAAATGTGTTTAAACACATATTTCAGGGGTATATCCTTCCCAAGGACAAGCAGAGCTTGATATCCATGATAGGATAGAATGTAGAAAACCATTTAGGTAAGGGGAGAGAATTTTCATGAAATTATCCGGACAACGATGTTTGGATAATTGATAAAGAAAATTTAACATTGTGCTTCAGATGTTCTTATTGATGTTTGAGTACCACAGTCATGCTTCGAGGTAGCATTGACATAGTCATTAGGTAAAGGTCAGGCTTCGGATTCCCAAATGATCCATCAGGAACAACTTATAGAATAAGTCTTACAATTTCCTCATGGAAGAATGGTTAACCTTGCTAAAAAGGAAACTATAACAGTAGGCCCTCCGGCCAGGTGATGACATCACCTTATCGGTTCAAAGACCAATGTTATAAATCCTGGAAATATGTTCCAACCATCATATCTGGCCAAGATTCAGATCTGATTAGTGTCAGGATACCTCAGACTCAGGATGTCTGAGAAGCAAAGGTGCAACACAAATTGACGGGATGACGTTGTAAGATTCTCGAGAAATGAACTATGGAAGCAAGTTCCAAAACAAGAGTTCATCATTAAACCAAGGATAGGATGAAGAGGTGGCTGATGGTCTCAGCGACAATTCATCGAGATTACCAACAAGATGAATTTCCACAATTATGTGAACAAGGAGATAACATTTGTCAAAAACATATGGTATAATGATGTATGCTCAAGGAAAACATACACAATTAACCATTGGTTGAAAGGAGCACCCATAATATGGGCTTAGGTAGCATGATTAATGTTTAGAATGGTGATTCAATAACCAAAACACAAGGAATTAAACTATCGTACATTATCTTACAAGCAATAAGGTTGTTAGTAATTTTGAATTTTACACATCATAGTCCAATCGTCAGTATTCTGGTTGGAAATAACATGGGTACTAAGAAAGAAGGTGAGGGTAAGAAGTATCATTATACCAATAATTTCTTAAGAGGTGGTGAAATTCTCACAACATTCTTGACATACAAGACAGTATTACTTCAAGGTAGATCATGATACAAGCTGGATAGCAGTTGCATCCGTATCATGAACAAGTTTGTCATGATATGAAGGTAAGGATGTTGTCGGTGGTAACTCAAATTAGTAAGGGACGAAGATGGCACTTATCATCATGAACTCAATTAGTATCCTGGAAGGAGTCAAAATGTTGACGAAGATCACGAAAAATTTGTCGAGAGGCTCCACGAAGAAGTAATCAAACAGCGACTGCATCCAGCAAAAGCATTGATGCAGCGAAAGATTATTGGATCCATGGATACGACGCAAACTCAGAATCAAGCTTGCTGTTAAAGGTGAAACGATAAGACAGGGAAGATCGACGTAAGCTTAGCTCATCGTCAAAAGTTGTGCTCCGGGATTAAGAACCAGGTAGCATAGATAAAATCAGCACGATAATGATATAGCCAATCAGGCTAGGAATGACTTGAAGGGTTATTAAACTCGTATGCAATAAAAATTACTTAAGAGTTATTGAATTAGAGTGCAGACTCGATTCACTATTCGGTGTTCTCGGTTGACGACAAGCCAGAACACATGAAAAATTGGATTCGGTGAGAAATAATAGCTGATGAAGATCCCATAAAAAGTTATGCACTTCCAAGATATTCTCGAGATACGAGGGTGTAATACTCGACGGTAGATCAAACTAAAGGTTGGTCTGGTGTATTGATCCATAGAAGACAAGTGCTTAAACTTGCCTGTGAAATGGGATCAGAGAAGAACATATGGTCGGAAACACGATTGCAAAGGATAAATTCATCGATACCAAAGGATATTATTTCAAGGAAATAGTTATTATTACGAGAAGCTTCCATGATAGGATCTACATCGTGTCCATGGGCATGAACGCAAAGGCTCAAGGTCGACCCTCACTTCTTCAATGGATAACCTTTCATTTTACTTATCGCTTTTGATGAAGCTGTAGTGTATAAATTTTATCTGGTGAAACAACAGTAGAGTATGACTCGCGAAAACTTTCGGGTTCATATGGTTTGGGGAAGGCATAGGTTCAACCCATCGGGGCATCTTAGGAGCATATACCACAAATTTCAGGAATAAATAACACAAGCTCGATAGTAGAGAATGCTTGAGAAAGCAGAGGATACAATTTACCAAAGGCATTATGTATCCGAGGAAAGGCTCACAGGCTTATAGAATATGAAGGACGTTGTCGGATAAAATCCGACAAAGGGTTTGGTGGTCCACAAGGGATCTGATGTGAGCATCGGTACTCAACCAGAGGAAGAAAGAATGCAAGGAGACCAAATTATAGAAACAACTGACTAACTCAAAGCTCAAATGCAAAGGAATTATGAATTCCAAGATAAGGGATCATAAGCAATGCTCTGACTAAGGATGGATAAGTTGAATAGACTTAGGGGTACAATCGATGGAAATTTGATTGGTTGGGATCCGGCTCATGTTTAAAATGACGTCTGAGCCGGGAGGATGAATTCTAGGATCTGATTGATGAGTGCGAGCACTCGCAACATATTGAATTAACGGACTCAGAATGATAATGACAAAGGATGCCAATAAGATTACCAGACTTATGGGATTAATCATAATGCTAGCAAGCAAGAATTTCAAGAGCATTAGGATAACGAGGATTTTTAGACGAATGAATGGTATTTCAAAGACTTTTTTAAACTACATGAATCAACTGGGGATGAGCGGATACTCGATAGGTGCGAGGAATTATCCGTAGGGGTATTCATGTGGCAAGGAGCTGCAAGGCAGTAGGCACAAAGTATTCTCGAAACAATAAATAGAATTTTGGGGTATCTTGTAACAATAAGATCAACGGGGAATGATTGTAAGAGTGGCAAGTGTATGTGGTTATCCATAGGGTTTTATCCTTGGAAGGGAATTGCAATAGCGATGTCACAAAGTCTCGAGAGAACGTCGGAGGGTATCTTCGGAATCCTTCGATGCACCAAGCAATCATCTGGAGTGAGGGTCTCTCCGGGAGGAAGTAATTACTAGAACCTAGAGTTAGAGTTAGCAAAATCATTTAACCCGAATGGAAGAGAGATCAGAGACCCAGAATATAGACGAGGAGTAAAAGATCCTAACCACCCAATGGCGACATGGGCCCATGGGCCGCACAGCCATGTTAGTAAAAGTTTTGTAATGTCTAGACTCGACTTCGGCCAAGGAGTGTGGAAGGGGGATTCCTACAGGCAGTTGGCTCTGATACCAACTTATGACGCCCCCGTTTTGACCATACACTAATCATACAAGAAAATGTGTACGATCAAGATCAAGGACTCACGGGAAGATATCACAACACAACTCTACAAATAAAATAAGTCATACAAGCATCATATTACAAGCCAGGGGCCTTGAGGGCTTGAATACAAGAGCTCGGTCATAGATGAGTCAACGGAAGCAACAATACCTGAGTACAGACATAAGTTAAACAAGTTGCCATAAGATGGTATTACAAACTGGGATACATATTAAAAGAGGCGCATGCCTCCTGCCTGGGATCCTCCTAAACTACTCCTGGTCATCGTCAGCGGCCTGCACGTAGTATTAGGCATCTCCAGTGTAGTAAGAGTCATCGTCGACGGTGGCATCTGGCTCCTGGGCTCCCTCATCTTTTTGCGACAACCAGGAAGAAAGGAAAGGAGGAAAAGGGGGAGCAAAGCAACTGTGAGTACTCATCCAAAATACTCGCAAGCAAGGAGCTACACTACATATGCATTGGTATCAATGAAAGGGGAAGTATATGTGGACTGAACTGCAGAATGCCAGAATAAGAGGGGGATAGCTAGTCCTATCGAAGACTACGCTTCTGGCAGTCTCCATCTTGAAGTAGTAGAAGAGAGTAGATGGTAAGTTAACCAAGTATCATCGCATAGCACAAATCCTACCCGGCGATCCTCCCCTCGTTGGCCTGTGAGAGAGCGAGCACCGGGTTGTATCTGCCACTTGGAAGGGTGTATTTTATTAAGTATCCGGTTCTAGTTGTCATAAGGTCAATGTACAACTCTGGGTTGTCCTTTTACCGACGGACACGACTATTCAAATAGATAAACTTCCCTGCAGGGGTGCACCACATTTCCCAACACGCTCGATCTCTCTGGCCGGACACACTTTTCTGGGTCATGCCCGGCCTCGGAAGATCAACACGTCGCAGCCCTACCTAGGCATAACAGAGAGGTCAACCCGCTGGTCTAAATCCTATGCGCGCAGGTGTGTGGGCCCATCGCCCATTGCACGCCTGCACGTTGCGTACGTGGCCGGTGAACAGGCCTAGCAACCTCCATTAAAAAGGAAGTTGCGTTACACGGTCCAACCCGGCACGCGCCGCTCAGTCGCTCACGTCAAGAAGGCTTCAACCGATACCATGACGTCGAGTGCCCATAATTGTTCCCACATTGTTGGTTAGTGCGTATATGCCAGTGGCCTGACTCAGATCAAATACCAATATCTCGTTAAGCGTGTTATTTTGAAGTAACTGCGAACGCCGACCAGGGCCAGGCCTACCTCTCTCCTGGGTGGTCTCAACCTGCCTTGTCGCTCCGCCACAAAGATCCACCCAGAGGGCCGTCGGGACAAAGGTCCTTTCAGCCCCCAATCTCTGAATTACTCGCGGGTACTCTATGAGCCGACCCGTCTTTAGTCATCACATGTATCATGTATATGTATATAAGTATATACCCGTGATCACCTCCCTAGTGATCACGGCCCGATAGTATAGCACAGCAGACGGACAAGAATGTAGGGCCACTGATGATAAACTAGCATCCTATACTAAGCATTTAGGATTGCAAGTAAAGGTAACAACAGTAGTAGCAAGGACAGGCTATGCAACCAAATGGGATTAACGGAAAGTAGTAACATGCTACACTACTCTAATGCAAGCAGTAGAGAGAAGAATAGGCGATATCTGGTGATCAAGGGGGGGGGGCTTGCCTTATTGCTTTGGCAAGGAGGGGTCGTCAACACCGTAGTCGATAACGGGGTATCGGCGACGATCTCGAGGTCTACCGGAAAGAAGTAACGGAGGGGGAACACAAATAAATAATAGAGAAATCAAAGCAACACAAAGCATAACATGGCAATACGCGGTGTTGGGTGACCTAACACAGTACTAGGTGCTACTGGCAAAGAAACATATGGGAAAGTATCCCCGGTGTTTGGCATTTTTGGACAGACGAATCAGAGAGAGACGGTTGCATGTTTTCTATTCTAGGGGTGTTTGGAGGACGAAGGGGCTATGTATCCGGATTCGTCTCGTCGTTCTGAGCAACTTTCATATATAAAACTTCTTCATCGGAGTTACAGTTTATTTTATATGGTTTATTGAAGTTTTAAATGATTTTATAAATTTTCTGGAATTAATATTATTTCGAAATAAAAGAATAAAATGCTATGGTTACACAGAGAGTGTACCCAGAGACGTGCAGATGTGGCTGATAGCGGCCCAGTTGACTGGGTCAACTGTCCAGTCAGTAGAGGCTGACTGGTGGGCCAATGCCAAGTCAGCAAGGTGACTGGGTCGACCTTACCTGCCGGATTAGTGGACGGGGCCCACCTGTCGGTGACCCTAGTTCATTTCGTTACTGAAAATAATCTAATTGAGTTAATTAATTAGCGGGGCCCAATGCCTAATTAGTTTAAATTAATCTTTTTAATTAGATTAGTGAAAGGGCCCCACTAGTCAATGGCAGGGGATCTTCCCAGTCAGTGTGTTGACTTAGTCAGCCTGACCAATGGGCTCCTGGGACCCACTAGTCAGTGGCCTAGGGTGTGTCCCATGTCGGCCACGTCGGCACCGGCAGCCGTGGAGGCGAGTGCTCCCACGGCGGAGATGCGCCGGATCTCGCCGAAATCTGGCTCCGGTCACCGGATCAGTGCGTGCATGGGTGGGTTCAGACGTCGCGGCGGTACATGTCATTTGGCGGCGATGGCGGCTCCGGGGGCGCTCTGTAGCGACGGGGGCAGAGGCGGTCGGCGGCCACAGCAGAAGTAGCAGCATAGCGGCAGAGCAGGAGCTGGTGGCATTGGCAACAGCACGCGGGCGCGAGCGGGCGTGGTCGGTGAGCGGTGACCACGGCTTGCGGCGAACGGGCGCGGCCACGTCGGTCGGAGTGTACGGGTGACGGAGCTGGGATGGAAGGGAAAATGAAGGGGCCGACGGGGAGCTCACATCGAGGGGGTTCAAGGAGGCATTCAGGGAGGCCGGCGATGCCATGGCCCTCCGGCGAGCATACGACAGCGCGGGGCTGCTGCGGTGCAGGGGAGGCCCGAGACGGCGGGAACGGGCACCGAAGGACGTGGATCCGCGAGTTCCGGCCAATTCCTTGGTGAGGATGACAATGCAAGGACGGTGGCGATGATGAGCACCGGCGGCGTCAGGGGCGGGGTGTCGCCCAGATCGGGAGAGGGAAGAGGGGCGAGGGGGTTGTGGGGGAAGTGGGGGTTCGTGGCGCAACCGGGGGGTAGTGGGCTAGGGTTGTGTGGTGGGGGGTTATGCAGGGGCGCGGCTGGGCCAGCCTAGTGGCCAGGTGCCCTTCTGGGCCAAGGCCCAGTTGAGGGCGGGGGGTTGGTTTCTCCATTTTTTGTTTGTTTTTATTTTTCTTATTTTTCTTTTTACGTTTATTAGTTTTCTAATTTACTTTTAATTTTAGAAATAATAAAACAATTTCTAAATTAGTATAACTAATTATGCTACTGCCACAAATAATTTTGCACTAATTAAATTAGTTTTTTACTCTATAATTTATAAAAGATATTTAATAAATTGTTATAACCATTGTTTTATTTATTTTAGAGCATTTAAACACTTTATAAAAATGTGGTGTCTCCACCATTATTACCTATGCAATATTTGGTTCACTCCTAACATTTTAGTTTTAATATTTGAAAACTTTTATTGTTTGCTTGATTTTGATTTTGAATTTGAATCGGTTTCGAACTAACACGAGATTAGCAGCGGTAATCAAAGTGACGCGGCATCATTAGCAGAGAATTACTGTAGCTTAATTATCCAAGCGTCACATCTCACGAGTTCTTGTTGAGTTTTGTGTGGATGAAACTTTTGAGATTTAGGAAAACCGTGATATGAGAGGAATTAAGGAGACACAAAAGCTCAAGCTTGGGGATGCCCAAGGCACCCCAAGATAATATTTCAAGAGGTCTCAAGCATCTAAGCTTGGGGATGCCCCGTTAGGCATCCCACCTTTCTTCTTCAACAATTATTGGTTAGTATCGGTTGAGCCTAAGTTTTTGCTTCTTCACATGATACTAACCGATACTAACCGAAATAGAGTCCTCAAAATAAGCAAAACAAAACAAAATAAAGATACTTGGCCTCCTTGGATTGTCATTTTATTTTGTTTTGCTTATGGTTTTAATAAAATTCTTAGATCTGAAAGTTTTCAAATAAAATGGAGTCCTCAAATAGTTGCCAGGGAGGCCAAGTAAGCGGCATTCACATCCCGTCAACGAAGCTCTTTTCTATGAAATTTCTCTAGTGCTTCACTTATACCTTTTTTAGCACGGTGTGCTTTAGTATTTTTGAAGAAATTCTCTCTTGCTTCACTTAAATTATTTTGAGAGAAAGAAATATTATGCTCATGATCTTCACTTATATCTTTTTGGAGTAGCTTGTCATTTACTCTTATGCTTCACTTATATCCTATGAGTAAATTGTTGAATGAATTGAATATCATGAAGATGAAATCATATCATGCCTAGTGGTAGCTTCAAATTGGGTTTAGAAAGTGAAATCTTTTGAGGCTTGACAATCACAATATTGGTCACACAAGCAATTCATGAATAATTAGTATAAGGAAGAGAACTTTCACATGCAAATACACTATAATGGAAATATTTTGTGATTGTGAGCTCCCATCAAAATATTATATGCCAAAATTGTTGATGTTGGACAAGGAAGACAACGTAATGGTTTATGTTTATTCATATTCACTTAGAAGTTATAGTGTCATAGATCCTTCAACATGTGGTGCTTGCCCCCCATCTTTGCTAGCCAAAAATTCCGCACCAAGTAGAGATACTACTTGTGCATCCAAAAACCCTTAAACCCATATATTATTTTCAAGAGTCCACCATACCTACCTAAGGATTGAGCAAGATCCTTCAAGTAAGTTGTCATTGGTGCAATAAGGCAATAAAAATTGCTTCTAAAAGTATACGATCATTTAGTGGAAGAGAAAATTGAGCGTTGTACGAACTTGTGATGGTAAAGCAATAAAAGCGACAGACTACATAATAAAGGTTGCTATCACAAGGGGCAATATCACATGACGTTCTTTTGCACTAAGGGGTTGAGCATACAAACAATTAAGCGCATGGCAACCTCTGCTTCCCTCTGCGAAGGTCCTATCTTTTACTTTTATGTATTTACTTTTACGCAAAGAGTCAAAGTTCTTCTCTCTATTTCTTTTTTATTTTTCTCTTTTGGCAAGCATCATGTGGTGAGGAAAGATCTAGGCACATATATCAAGTTGGATATGGGTAGCATGAGTTATTATTGTTGACATCACCCTTGAGGTGAATACATTGGGAGGAGAAATTATAAGCCCCTATCTTTCTATGTGCCTGGTTGAAATGTTTTGCTCATGTGTACAAGGTGAGTGTTAGCAATCATATAAGACCATATGATGGTTGAGTATGTGGAGCTCTTACTTGGTGACTGTTGAATAAGTTGAATTACAATTGCTTGGTGACTGAGAACATATGTTGTTGGGTTTCAAGAGAATTCATTGTTTGAACCTTAACATGTGAATTGGTTGCTACTATAACATGAGAAGTTTCATAAGAAAGAATTGTTGTTAAGATGCTAGGAAAAAGTGATTGAAATTATCATTGATCAAACTTGTGCACTTTGCTAGCATTCACACTTCATAAATTATTTCTTTTGTCATTTACCTACTCGAGGACGAGTAGGAATTAAGCTTGGGGATGCTGATACGTCTCCAACGTATCTATAATTTATGAAGTATTCATGCTAATACATTATCATTCTTGGATGTTTTATAATCATTTTATAGCAACTTTATATAATTTTTTGGGACTAACCTGTTGACCCAGTGCCCAGTTCTAGTTGTTGTTTTTTACATCACAGAAAATCAATATTAAACGGAGTCCAAACACCGTGAAATTTTTTGTGGTTTTTTATGGATCGGAAGACTCCCGATGGGCCGAAGAAGCACCTGGGGGTGCCCCGACGGGGGCACAACCCACCAGGGCGTGCCAGGGGCTCTAGCGCCCAGGTGGGTTGTGCCCACCTTGGTGGCCTCACGTACCCCTTCTTTGCACTATAAATTCTCAAATATTCTGAAACCTTCGGGGTTAACCTAGGTCAGAAATTCCGCCGCCGCAGGGCTCCATAGCCACCGAAAACCAATCTAGACCCGTTCCGGCACCCTACCGGAGGGGGGAATCATCTCCGGTGGCCACCTTCATCATCCCGGCGGCCACCACGATGAGGAGGGAGTAGTCCACCCTTGGGGCTGAGGGTTTGTACCAGTAGCTATGTGATTAATCTCTCTCTCTCTCTCTCTCGCTCATGATCTATATCATGGGCTTTGTTAATATAGATGGATCATATGATGTTTATCCCCTCTATACTCTTGTTGTGATGAATTGAATCTTTACCCTTTGAAGTTTTGTCTTGTCGGATTGAATATTCAGATATGAGAAAACATGGTGTATGTCCCGCGGTATGATTACTTGAGGTGACAATGGGGTATCATATTGATTCACTTGATATGTGTTTTGGCATTCAACTCGCGGATTCCCGCGGTGACATTGGGGTCTATGCATAGGGGTTGATGCACATTTGTATTATATTTTCTCTGATAGAAACTTTGGGGTCTCTTTTTAGTTCTTTGTGTGGATTGAGTATTATGAATATGAATATGCTTTGGTGTTATTCTAGTATGAATTCTAGGATAGATCGAACGAAAAAAATAGCTTTGCGTTATTTTAGTACGAACTCTTGAATAGATCGAGCGGAAAGAATAGATTTGAGGTGGTATCGTACCCTACAAACAATTTCTATCTTTTGTTCTCCGCTATTAGGAACTCAGGAGTGATTCTTTATTGCACTTTGAGGGATAATCATATGATCCAACTACGTTAGCATTGTTGAGAGGTTGCACTAGCGAAAGTACGAACCCTAGGCCTTGTTTTTAAGCATTGCAATACCGTTTTTGTGCCCATTTACTATTTTCTACCTTGATGTTTTTATTTATTCAGATTATAAAAATATATTTCTACCATCCATATTACACTTTTATCACCATCTCTTTGCCGAACTAGTGCACCTATACAATTTTCCATTGTATTGGGTATGTTGGGGACACAAGACATTTCTTGTATTTAGTTGCAAGGTCGTTTGAGAGAGACCACCTTCATCCTACACCTCTCACGGATTGATAAACCTTAGGTCATTCACTTGAGGGAAATTGCTACTGTCCTACAAAACTCTGTGCTTGGAGGCTCAACACGTGTCTACAAGAATAAAGTTGCGTAGTAGACATCAATCTCTTTTCTTGTATTGGGTGTGTTGGGGACACAAGAGATTTCTTGTATTTGGTTGCAGGGTCGTTTGAGAGAGACCATCTTCATCCTACACCTCTCACAGATTGATAAACCTTAGGTCATCCACTTGAGGGAAAATTTCTATTGTCCTACAAAACTCTGTGCTTAGAGGCCCAACACGTGTCTACAAGAATAAAGTTGCGTAGTAGACATTACTTATAACAAGACTTCTCCCATGTCCTCAGGAAAAAAAGTAACTACTCACAAAGCATGTTCATGTTCAAGATCAGAGGGGTAATAAATATCATTCAGGATCTGAACATATGATCTTCCACCAAATAAACCAACTAGCATCAACTACAAGGAGTAATCAACAATACTAGCAACCCACAGGTACCAATATGAGGTTTTGAGACAAATATTGAATACAAGAGATGAACTAGGGTTGGAGAGGAGATGGTGCTGGTGAAGATGTTGATGAAGATTTACCCTCCCTCGATGAGAGGATCATTTGTGATGATGATGGCTTCGATTTCCCCCTCCCAGAGGGAAGTTTCCCCGACAGAATAGTTCCGTCGGAGCCTTAGATTGCTCCTGCCCAGGTGCCGCCTCTACAAGGTGGCGCTTCGTCCTGAAAGCTTCCTTATGATTTTTTCTAGGTCGAAACCCTTCATATAGCACAAGACAGACACCGGGGGCTGGCCAGGGGGCCCACAAGCTCGGGAGGCGCGCCCCCAAGCTTGTGGCCACCTGGTGGCCCCCCTTCTGTTGTTTCTTCACCCAATATTTTTATATAATCCAAAACAATTCTCCGTAAAGTTTCAGGACATTTGGAGTTGTGTAGAATAGGTATATCATATTTGCTCCTTTCCGGTCCGGAATTCCAGCTGCCGACATTCTCCCTCTTCATGTAAATCTTGTAAAATAAGAGAGAAAAGGCATAAGTATTGTACCATAATGTGAAGTAACAGCCCATAATGCAATGAATATCAACATAAAAACATGACGCAAAATGGACATATCAACTCCCCCAAGCTTAGACCTCACTTGTCCTCAAGCAAAAGCCGAAATCGAGAATCATGTCCACATGTTTAGAGATAGAGGTGTCGATAAAATAAAATACGGACATGAGGGTATCATGATCATCTTTAAAACAACAATATATTGTCATATAACTTCTTATGCCAAAGTGATAATTCATTTACAAGGTAAAGTATGAACAATTTTTTTATTGAAAACTAACAAACTATGATCTCGGTCATCGAGGCAATTGAAATTTATCATAACATCTGAAAGAGTCAATGTAAGAGCTTTTATGTTGCAAGTCCACATACTCAACCATCTTTTAGTCTTTCATAATTGCTAACACTCAAGCGATACTGATGAGATCAAAGATCATTTAGAAACATAGAAAGATAGGGGCTTATAGTTTCGCCTCCCAACCATTTACCTCAAGGGTAATGTCAACAATAATACTTTATGATCACCTACATTTGAGTGGATATGTATGCCTAGATCTTACCCCAACATAGAGTGCTTGCCAAAAAGAGAAACTCTAAAAGGAAGGGTGAAGATCACCATGACTCTTGCATAAAGGTAATAAGTAAGTATAAAGGATAGGCCCTTCGCAGATGGAAGCAGAGGTTGTCATGCGCTTTTTCGTTGGATGCACTAACTCTTAATACAATGGAATGTCACTTTATATTGTCACTTGTGATAGAGAACTCTATTATGCAGTCCATCGCTTTTATTTCTTCCGTGTAAAGCTTGTTTTTCTCACATTAAAAGATAGCATATATTTAGAGAGAAACTTTTATTGCTTGCACCGATGACAACTTACTTGAAGGATCTTACTCAATCCATGGTTAGATATAGTGGACTCTCATGGCAAAACTGGGTTAAACGTTTTTGGATGCACAAGTAGTATCTCTACTTGGTGCAAAATATTTGGCTAGCATAGGATGAGAAGCAAGCTCAACATGTTGGAGGATCAATGACAATATAACTTCTATTCGAATATAAGGGAACATAACACATTACGTTGTCTTCCTTGTCCAACATCAACTTATTAGCATATAATATTTTAATGAGTGCTCACAATCATAAAAGATGTCCAAGATAGTGTATTTATATGTGAAACCTCTCTTTCTTTAGTACTTCCTATTAACTTCAACAATGACCAATACTATGTTTGTCAATCGTCAACGAATTTCATGCATCATACTTATTATATGTGAAGTCATCAGTCTCCATAAGATCATTATATAGTCTTTTATTTCTTTTATCCCCTTTTTTATTTTCAAATATCAAAGCTAGAAAGCAAAGTCCTCAACTCAAAGCTAATCTTTATTATATAACTCTCACACTTGATTACATAGATAGATCATAAAGCAAAAACTACAGGACTAGATCATACTAAAAAACTTTTATTCTACTAGATCAAAATCTAACCAAAAGGATCGAACTAAGATAAACAATAAAGATAAGGATGTGATGGTGATGCGATACCTGGGCACCTACCCCAAGCTTGGCACAAGCCAATGGGAGTACTCATACCCATATACTCAGGTTTTCTTCTTCGGAGGTGGTACTACGATGTTTTTGGCAATGATGCCCCTCAGGATGTGATTTTCCTCCTTGAGCTTATTGACTTGCCGCTTGAGATCCATAGTTTCCTTATGTATATTTCCAATGACAGTTAAAGCACCGTCCACCCACAGATGCATCCTTGCTGCAGAGGAAGAAGAAACACTCTTTTTCAAGTTATTTTAAGATATAAATTTAGCACCGGGAGGTTTGACTGAATTTGTGAGGATCGAGTCATTGACTTCCACATGCAGGGCTATGATATGTCTCCAACGTATCTATAATTTTTGATTGTTCAATGTTGTTATATTATCATTCTTGGATGTTTTATAATCATTTTATAGTCATTTTATACCATTTTTTGGTACTAACCTATTGACACAGTGCCAAGTGCCAGTTGATGTTTTTACATGTTTTTTACATCGTAGAAAATCAATACAAAATGGAGTCCAAACGCAGTGAAACTTTTTGTGGATTTTTTGGACCAGAAGACATCCAATGGGCCAGAGAAGCACTTGGGGATGCTTCGAGGGGAGCACAACCCACCAGGGCGCGTTCCTAGGCGCACCTTGGTGGGTTGTGCCCACCTTGGGTGCCCCACGGACCGCCTATTTACTCTATAAATACCCCAATATTCTACAAACCCTATGGGAGTCGACGAAAATCAATTCCAGCTGCCACAGAGTCCAGAACCACCAGATCCAATCTAGACACCATCACGGAGGGGTTCACCACTTTCATTGGTGCCTCTCTGATGATGCGTGAGTAGTTCTTTGTAGACCTTCGGATCTGTAGTTAGTAGCTAGATGGCTTCCTCTCTCACGTTTGATTCTCAATAAAATGGTCTCTTGGAGATCCATATGATGTAACTCTTTTTGCGGTGTGTTTGTTGGGATCAGATGAACTTTGAGTTTATCATCAAATCTATCTCTTTTTATCCATGAAAGTTATTTGAGTTTCTTTCATCTCTTATATGCATGATTGCTTATTGGCTCGTATTTCTTCTCCGATATTTGGGTTTTTTTGGCCAACTTGATCCATTTATCTTGCAATTGAAAGAGGTGCTTTGTAGTGGGTTTGATCTTACGGTGCTTGATCCCAGTGACAGAAGGGGAACCGACACGTATGTATCGTTGCTACTAAGGATAAAACGATGGGGTCTATTTCTACATAAATAGATCGTGTCTACAACATATCATCGTTCTTATTGCATTACTCCATTTCTCCATGAACTTAATACACTAGATGCATGCTGGATAGCGGTCGATGTGTGGAGTAATAGTAGTAGATGCAAGCAGGAGTGAGTTTACTAATCTTGGACGTGATGCCTATATAATGATCATTTCCTGGATATCTTCATGAGTATTTGAAGTTCTATCATTTTCCCAACAGTAATTTGTTTACCCACCGTTTGCTATTTTTCTCGAGAGAAGCCACTAGTGAAACCTATGTCCCCGGGTCTCTTTCTCATATTATTTGCCTTTGCGATCTATTTTATTTGCCTTTTATTTTTAGATCTATTAAACCAAAAATACAAAAATACCTTGCAGAAATTTATTCTTATTTATTTTATTTGGTGTTCGATCTATCAATATACTACAATTTATTCACGTCCATTTGCCAATTCCTGACGCCGTTACCCGAAAGGGATTGACAACCCCTTTAATACGTCAGGTTGCGAGTATTTGTTATTTGTGTGCAGGTGCCATTTACGTATTGTTGCTTGGTTCTCCTACTGGTTCGATAACCTTGGTCTCATCACTGAGGGAAATACCTACCTTCATTGTGCTGCATCATCCTTCCTCTTTGGGGAAATACCGACGTAGCTTCAAGCCGCATCAGGCTCCAGGTTGAGGGAGAGAAGTGACTTCTTGATCCTCTTCCATGGCATTCACTCTTTTCAGGTCGGCTTCCATCTCTTCCTCCGTTGACCACCCAAAGGGAATAGCTTCATTGTATTCTCTTGGCTCCGATGTTGGGTGAGAGACCCGACTCTCCCTAACCGACTCTTGCGAAGACATCTTACTCTAAATTAGCTGCAAAAATAGCTCGAAACAAAAACAGAGGATATTGTTGTAATATGGTGGTCAAAACCTTCGGGAGATTATATAATGAATTTTTACCATGCAAAATAAGTAATCTGGGAGAAAACGGATTCTGGAAGGTACACAAGGCGGCCACAAGCTCGGGAGGCGCGCCCAAGGGGTAGGGCGCGCCCCCAAGCTTGTCGCCTGCTCGTGCATTTTCAGACTACTTTTTATTTTCCATTTTTTTAAATATTCCTAAACGGAGTAAAATTTACTTTGGAAAACTTTTGGAGTCGGTTTACTTACCATATCACATACCTATTCCTTTTCAGGGTTCCGAGGTGTTCTCGAAGGTTTCCTTTATGTACTCCTCCGGTGTTATGGTATGAATAATGTTGATCTCAACATTTATAGGCATACATGAGATATAATGTTTGATTCTTTACCCATTCACCACCTTCGGGTTGGTACCTTCGGCATTGTTGATTTTGATAGCACCTGAGCGGTAGACTTCTTCGATAATGTAAGGTCCTTCCCATTTGGAGAGAAGTTTTCCTGCAAAAAATCTTAAATGAGAATTGTATAGCAAGACTTGGTCACCTACATTAAATTCCCGCTTTTGTATTCTTTTTTCATGCCATCTTTTAACTTTCTCCTTAAACAACTTAGCATTTTCATAGGCCTGGGTTCTCCATTCATCAAGTGAGGTAATGTCAAATAACCTCTTTTCACAGGCAAGTTTGAAATCATAGTTGAGCTTTTTAATTGCCCAATAAGCTTTATGTTCTAATTCAAGAGGTAAGTGACATGCTTTTCCATAAACCATTTTATATGATGACATGTCCATAGGATTTTTATAAGCATTTCCATAAGCCCATAATGCATCAACAAGTTTCTTAGACCAATTCTTCCTAGATCTATTAACAGTCTTTTACAAGATCAACTTTATTTATCTATTACTTAATTATAGTTCACCACTAGACTGAGGGTGATATGGAGATGTAATTCTATGGTTAACATCATACTTATCAAGCAATTTATGGAAAGCCATGAATAAAGTGTGAACCACCATCAGTCATTAAATATCTAGGGACTTGAAACCTCGGAAAAATAACTTCTGTAAGCATTTTAATGGAAGTGTTATGATTAGAACTACTAGTTGGGATAGCTTCCACCCACTTAGTAACATAATCAACAACAACCAAAATATGTGTATACTCATTAGAGGAAGGAGACGGTCCCATACAATCAAATCCCCCAACATCAAATGGTTCAATGACAAGTGAATAATTCCTAGGCATTTCCTGACGTCTACTAATATTACCAATTCTTTAACATTCATCGCAAGACAAGACAAACTTACGAGCATCTTCGAAGAGAGTAGGCCAATAAAAACCAGATTGTAGTACCTTGTGCGCAGTTCTATCTCCAGTATGGTGTCCTCCATAGGACTCAAAGCGACACTTGCGTAGGATCTGTTCCTGTTCATGCTCAGGTACGCAACATCTAATAACACCATCTACTCCTTCTTTATAAACGTGTGGGTCATCCCAGAAGTAGTGTCTTAAATCATAGAAAAACTTTTTTCTTTCGTTGGTATGTGAAACTAGGTGGTATAAATTTAGCAACAATATAATTAGCATAGTCTGCATACCATGTTGTACTACGAGAAGCATTTATGATAGCTAGTTGTTCATCAGGAAAGCTATCATAAATGGGTAGTTGGTCATCAAGAATATTTTCAAACCTAGACAAGTTGTCAGCTATTGGGTTCTCACTCCTTTCCTATCAGTGATATGTAGATCAAATTCTTGTAGCAAAAGAATCCACCTTATAAGTCTAGGTTTAGCATCTTTCTTTTCCATAAGGTATTTAATAGCAGCATGATCGGTGTGAACAATTACTTTAGGATCAACAACGTAAGATCTGAATTTATCACAGGCAAACACAACTGCTAAGAATTCTTTTTCAGTGGTAGCATAATTTCTTTGGTTACTGTCTAGGGTTTTGCTAGCATAATGGATAACATTTAATTTCTTATCAACTCTTTTTCCTAAGACAGTACCAACAGCATAATCACTTGCATAACACACAATTTTGAAGGGTAAGTTCCAATCAGTTGGTTGAACAATAGGTGCAGAGATTAAGGCTTTCTTAAGTATTTCAAAGGCTTCTAAACAATCCTCGTCAAAAACAAATGGAACATCTGTTTGCAAATTAGTGAGAGGCCTAGAAATTTTAGAGAAGTCTTTAATAAATCTCCTATAGAAACCAGCATGACCAAGGAAACTTCTTATACCTTTGATACTTTATGACATGGTATTTTTTCAATTGCATCAACTTTAGCTTTATCGACTTCAATACCTCTTTCGGATATTTTATGTCCCAAGACAATACCTTCATTAACCATAAAGTGGCATTTCTCCCAATTCAAGACAAGATTAGTTTCTTCACTTCTATGCATAACTCGATCAAGGTTGCTTAAGAAATCATCAAAAGAAGTTCCGTAAAAGGAAAAATCATCCATGAAAACCTCAACAATCTTTTCACAAAAGTCAGAGAATATAGCAGTCATACATCTTTGAAAGGTAGCAGGTGAAATGCATAAACCAAAAGGCATGCATCTATAAACAAAAGTACCAAAAGGGCACGTAAAAGTAGTTTTTATTGATCCTCTAGTGACATGGGTATTTGGGAAAAACAGAATATTGATCTAGAAAGAAGAAATGTGTATGTTTTGATAGTCTTTCTAGCATTTGATCAATGAATGGCAGGGCATAATGATCTCTCCGAGTAGCTTTGTTTAATTTTATGCTGACATAGAGTGGGACTAATGCCCTTAAGATCCTCAAGAGTATATCCAATAGCATCATCGTGCTTCATCAAAGTTCTCAATAATCTCTTTTCTTCATGCTCTAAGAGGTTAGCACTAGTAATAACAGGATATATCTTCTTTTCATCGATATAAGCATATTTCAAAGTATCCGGTAATTTTTTAAGATCAAACACGGGATCTCTCCTGGGTGGAAGAGGATCCCCAAGAGTCTCAACAGGCAAATTGTGTTTCAAAACAAGCATTTGTTTAAAGGATATCTCATATATTTCGTTTCTTTCATTCATAAACATATCATTTTCATGTTCTAGCAAATATTGTTCTAAAAGATCAGTAGGACGTACAACAATAGAAGCAAGACCAATAATTTCATCTTTACTAGGTAATTCTTTATCCTGAGGTTGTCTATGGAATTTGGAAAAATTAAAATCATGAGACACCTCACCAAAACTTACACTAACAGTTTCTTTCTCACAATCTATCTTAGCATTAACCATGTTCAAGAAAGGTCTACCAAATATAACGGGACAAAAATCATCTTGCGGGGAACCAAGAACTAGAAAATCAGTAGGGTATTTTATTTTCCCACACAAGACTTCAACATCTCTAACAATCCCAAGTGGTGTAACAATATCTCTATTAGCAAGTTTAGTAGTAACATCAATATCTTCTATCTCAGCAGGTGTAATATCATTCAGAATTTGTTGGTATAAAGTAAACATGATTACACTCACACTAGCACCCAAATCGCATAATCCATGATAACAATGATCTCCTATTTTAATAGAGACAACAGGCATGCCAACAACAGTTCTATGTTTATCTTTTCCATCGGGTTTAGCAATTCTAGTAGCTTCATCACAGAAATAAATAACATTCCCATCAATATTATCAACCAAGAGATCTTTAACCATATCAGCATTAGGTTCAACTTTAATCTGTTCAGAGGGTGTGGGTGTTCTTGTATAACTTTTGTGAACCACCATTGAAGCTTTAGCATGTTCTTTTATCCTAACAGGAAAAGGTGATTTCTCAATATAAGCAGTAGGAATAACTGGATCAACATTATAGGTAGTAGTTTGTTCTCTAGCTTCAATATTCGCGAGTATTAGTAGTTGAGTTGTCAATTCAACCACACCTGAAAGACTTAATATCTTCAGCAAAGTATTTAGTAGCAAAGTAGTATGATAGTAACGGTAATGTTGGCAATAGTAGCAGTAGCAGTTTTGTAGTGATTGTAATAGTAGTAACAGCAAAAGTAACTTAGGAAGATCAATATGTGGAAAGCTCGTAGGCATTGGATCAGTGATGGATAATTGTGTTGGATAGTAATCATCATGTAGCATTCATAACCCAGGGCGACATAGAACTAGCTCCAATTCATCAATGTAATGTAGGCATGTATTCCGTATATATTCATATGTGCTTATGGAAAAGAACATGCATGACATCTTTTGTCCTACCCTCCCATGGTAGTGGGTTCCATAAGGAAACTAAGGGATATTAAGGCCTCCTTTTTATAGAGAACCGGGACAAACCATTACCACTTAATGAATACATGAACTCCTCAAACTATGGTAATCACCGGAAAGAATCCCAATTATTGTGTACAACTTGAAAGATAGGATCAAGAACAAACATATATTCATGATAACATAATAGGTTCGGATCTAAAATCATGGCACTTGGGCCCTAGTGACAATCATTAAGCATAGGAAAGTCATAGCAACATCAATCTCAGAACATAGTGGATACTAGGGATCAAGCCCTAACAAAACTAACTCGATTACACGATAAATCTCATCTAACCCATCACCGTCCAACAAGCCTTCGAAGGAATTACTCACTCCCAGCAGTGAGCATCATGAAATTGGGAGTGAAGGAAGGTTGATGATGACGATGGCGATGGATTCCCCCCCCCGAAGCCCGAGCTGTCTCCTGATCAGCCCCCCCCCCCCGATGAAGAATAGGAGGTGGCAGCAGCTCCATATCGTAAAACATGATGAATCCTTCTCTTTGATTTTTTTCTCCATGAATAGGTATATATGGAGTTGGACTTAGGGTTGCCGGAGCTCCAGGGGGGCCACAAGCTTGGGAGGTGCACCCTGGGGGTAGGCGCGCCCCCAGAGCTTGTGGCTCCTGGGTGGCCCCCTCTAGTATCTTTTTTCGCCAGTATTTTTTATATATTCCATAGAAATTCTTCATAAATTTTCAGGCAAATCCAAGAACTTTGATTTCTACACAAACATAACACCATGGCAATTTTGTTGAAAACAACGTCAGTCCGGGTTAGTTCCATTGAAATCATGCAAATTAGAGTCCAAAATAAGGAGAAAAGAGTTTGGAAAAGTAGATACGATGGAGACGTATCAGTCGGTCAAAGTGATCATGGATGTCCTCGATATATAGGCTTGCCGCCGATAATCATGTGAGGGAGAGTATAGATCGAAGACAACTACTGCATGCATATGTATGTATGGAGGTGATGCATGCATGTTTGAATACCATGCACAACATTGATGTGGCATGTGCGTTGAAAGTCATACAGTGCCCACACATAGAGATATTGGATCATGACGTGTCGTGGTGTGCTGCCCCTCCCCCCGCTGCCCATTTCGACTCGTCGGGAGGGATTCATGCGTACACATGCATGTGCTCAAACTGTATCATCTAAACCTAGAGCATGACCTATATACCATAATATAAATCCAAAAATGATCCCCTCCTAAGTCCAATTAACGTCTGTCGCTGTCGATCAAATTAGTGTTGGACCAAGCGGGCCCATAGATGGAAAGCATCGATATCGCTGATAACCACGTGAGTGGGTGCCAGAGGAAAACAGCCGTCGCTTTTCATGTGGGCCAAACATATGTATGGAGGTGCGTGTGGTTGTGATGTTTGAATACCCAAAATGCACAACTTTGATGTGGCACATGCCTCAAAAACCGTAAAGTCCCCACACAGAGTGAGGTTCATGAAGCGTAGTATATATGTTGTTCCCCTTCCCCCTCTTCGACGCATAATATATGCTCCTACTGTAATACAAACAAAAAAGAATCCTCCTTGATGGTGAAATTAGTTAACATCTCCTTCCCAATGTAGGTCAAAGTGATGCATGCATGGACGACAACCTCGCGGGCCCACGGACGGAAGCGTCACACATGATTGTCCTAAGATAACCACCACCTACATGCATGTGGCCCAAAGAAGCTTTGTGTGATGTTTGAATAGCCAATACACAACTTTGATGTGCCACATGCCTCGGAAACCGAAAAGTCCCCACACTGAGTGAGATGTGTTCATGGACGCATACGTAGTATATATGCTGGCCCCCTCTCACCTCTTTGACACACACTATATATATACTCCCACCGTAACACAAACAAAAAAGAGTCAACCTTGCAGGTTAAATTAACCTCTCTGCCGGCTGTAGGTCGAAGTGATGGACGACGACCTCGCAGGCCGACAGAAAGCGTCACACGCGAGTGAGTGTCGTGTAGGATAACCACTGACTGCATGTGGCCCAAACATGTATGTATGAAAGGGTTGTAATGTTTTAAATAAATAATTCACAACTTTGATGTGGCACCTGCCTGACAAAACAGCCAATCCCATACGGTGGCTGATGTCGCTTGAAGCTACGTCGGTATTTCCCCAAAGAGGAAGGGATGATGCAGCACAACATGGTAGGTATTTCCCTCAGATATGAAACCAAGTTTATCGAACCAGTAGGAGAACCAAGCAACACAACGTAAACAACCCCTGCACACAAATAACAACACCTCGCAACCCGACGTGTTAAAGGGGTTGTCAATCCCTTTCGGGTAACGGCGCCAGAAACGACGCGTGATGGGAGGTAAATTTGTAAATATTGATAGATCGAATGCCAAATAAAATAAATTGCAGCAAGGTATT
Organism: Triticum urartu; assembly: GCF_003073215.2. Classification (NCBI taxonomy): domain Eukaryota; kingdom Viridiplantae; phylum Streptophyta; class Magnoliopsida; order Poales; family Poaceae; genus Triticum; species Triticum urartu. The sequence continues at coordinate 195,031,329 of NC_053024.1, read as the reverse complement.
TTTGGGTTTTTGGTTTAGTAGATCTGAAAATAAAAGCAAATAAAAAGGTAGATCGCAAAGGCAAATAATAGGAGGAAGAGACCCGGGGGCCGTAGGTTTCACTAGTGGCTTCTCTCGAGAAAAATAGCAAATGGTGGGTAAACAAATTACTGTTGGGAAATTGACAAAACCTCAAATAATTATGACGATATCCACGCAATGATCATTACATAGGCATCACGTCCAAGATTAGTAGATCGAATCCTGCCTGCATCTACTACTATTACTCCACACATCAACCGCTATCCAACATGCATCTAGTGTATTAAGTTCATGGGAAAATGGAGTATGCAATAAGAATGATGACATGATGTAGACAAGATCCGTTTATCTATATAGCGGTATATATAGATCTCATCTTTTTATCCTTAGTAGCAATGATACATACGTGTCGGTTCCCTTTCTGTCACTGGGATCAAGCACGGTAAGATTGAACCCACTACCGGGCACCTCTTCCCATTGCAAGATAAATAGATCAAGTTGGCCAGACAAAACCCAAATATCAGAGAAGAAATACGAGGCTATAAGAGATCATGCATAAAAGAGATCAAATAAAATCAAATACTTTCATGGATATAAAAAGATAGATCTGATCATAAACTCAAAGTTCATCGATCCCAACAAACACACCGCAAAAGAGTTACATCATATGGATCTCCAAGATACCATTGTATTGAGAATCAAGAGAGAGAGATGAAGCCATCTAGCTACTAACTACGGACCCAAAGGTCTACAAGGAACTACTCACGCATCATTGGAGAGGCACCAATGGAAGTGGTGAACCCCTTTGTGATCGTGTCTAGATTGGATCTGGTCGTTTTGGACTCTGCGGCGGCTGGATGAATATTTCGTCGACTCCCCTAGGGTTCTCGGATTTTTGGGGTATTTATAGAGCAAAGAGGCGATCCGGGGGGCACCCGAGGTGGGCACAACCCACCAGGGCGCGCCTGGCGTCGACTCCCCTAGGGTTCTCGGATTTTTGGGGTATTTATAGAGCAAAGAGGTGGTCCGGGGGGCACCCAAGGTGGGCACAACCCACCAGGGCGCGCCTGGGCCTCCTGGCGCGCCCTGGTGGGTTGTCCCCTTCTCGGGACTCCCCCCATGTGCAACCAGAGCCCAATATCTTCCATCTGGTCCATAAAAAATTTCCGTAAAGTTTCATGCAATTTGGACTCCGTTTGATATTGATTTTCTGCAATGTAAAAAACATGGAAAAACAGCAATTGGCAGTTGGCACTATGTCAATAGGTTAGTACCAAAAAGTGATATAAAATGACTATAAAATGATTATAAAACATCCAAGATTGATAATAAAACAGCATGGAACAATCAAAAATTATAGACACATTGGAGACGTATCAGTGGCTCATGACTCGTAGTGTACTGCCAGACCCCCCTCCCCAGACGCACACACACACAACTACGATGCATGTTAAAATTTTCCATGGTGAACATATGTTACCAAAGGAGGGACATTTTAATTTTGAAAAAAGACCCAAAAATCATTAAGATGTTTTGGTACATTGATTGATTTTCTAGGGGTATAATGTGCAAAAAATCAAATTTGAGCTACATGTCGACGTGACAGTGCACCTAAATGGATTGAAAAAACACGTGTGTGTCATTGGGTGCATGTTTACTCCTGATGTCTGCTAGAAATACGTTCATTAATCTTCTTCAAAAAGAATTGGTACTTTATCACGCTCTGGTTAAAAATGAAAATTATTTTCGTGAGCGCAAAAGTTTCGGTTTTTCAGCAAGATCAAACAACTATCACGCAAGAAGATCCCAAAGGCTTTACTTGGCACAAACACTAATTAAAACACAAAAAACACAATCATAACAATAGAATAATTGTGCTAACACTCAAGAACAGAAAGAAAAAGCGGAAATAAATTTTATTCGTTGGGTTACCTCCCAACAAGCGCTATCGTTTTATGCCCCTAGCTAGGCATAAGATTTCAACGATGCTCACACGAAAGATAATACTCGAAACACAAAGAGAGCGTCGTGAAACATGTGACAAACACTTTAACTCTTACATACTTCCTATGCATAGGCATTTTATAAGATAACTGTAGCGACCCGACCTCAGACGGTTAAGTCTTTGTGCCTAAGTGTCATCCCTGGATCGGTATGCTGACACACACAGTACTCGAGGATTTATAACAGAGGTAAATCACATGTATAAAGTAAAGTAAGTACTATTACCTCAATCCAAATAGCGGAAGTAACAACAAGGTTGTGGATTCCCATCAACACCAACGACAAAGTTGAGTGTACAAATCGTAACCCTAACATATCACTTACTCATCGTAAGAATCCTGCAACATGAGATGTTGTAGCCACAAAGGGTCAGTACGTTGATTGTACTGGCAAATTCACACCATAGAGCAATGATGAATAATAGCTATCACTACATGCATATTTGGCTGGTGGAGGCTCTAGGTTTAATATTTGCATAAAGCTGATTTTTCCCTACAACAAAGGAATAAATTTTATTTAACTACAAAGTTTGTTGAAAACATTGAGAAGGTAAATCCCCATCTCAATCCCAATTAAAAGATAACAACCCGACAAATTAATTATATTGAGTGATGAGATCAACATGATAATTCAAGAACCAGATACTCAAGATGTCCATAACCGGGGACACGGCTAATCATGATTAGTTTGTACACTCTGCAGAGGTTTGCGCACTTTTCCCCACAAGACTCGATCTCCTCCGTTGTATTTCTCGCACTTCATGGTGTCTGAGGAACGGATGACCGAGACACAGTCATTCCGAAGAGGCCACCTTGACCGATAGATAGGCCGGTACACCTACAATCCCCTACATCTGCTAGCCCATCATGGAAGGGATCCCCACAACTTACTCAAGTATGTCAGAGCCCATAATGTCTTGTGGCTGCACACGGAAGTTTTCAGCAAGAATAATCTTGTGATCCATTTGAGCCTGGGTGGCAAACCATAGGATGATGACACGGTAACCTCGGGATCTCCTAGGACAACACTGGTAAATCCCTAGGTGTCCGGGCAAGTCTACTGGTATATCCCCAGGGTGCCCGAACCAATCCACCTAGATGTGTATTAAAGTCACCACCTTAAGTTAAACCTTAGTGAACAATAATCTCTCACATCTTTCATGAATTCTCTCAAACCAACCCACGTCTACCACATAGCATAGCAGTATGAGCATAACGTAAAAGTAACTCCAAGGTTTAAATGTAGGATAATAGGTTCCTACCTCATCAAATACTTCCCAATACCCAAATGTTATCAATCCTACTCATACATTGTTTGAGGGTTGAAACTAATGCATAAAAACTGGGTAATGAAAAATATGATCAAAGTGTGAAGTTGCCTTGTACTGTTGATGAAGATGATTCGCACTCATAATTAATGATAGTTCTACTCGTCACACTCCGTTTAACCTATCGTAAGCAGGCAATAGTAACCACACATAAGCAATCATGCAAAAGAATCGAAGAAAAGATCTCGAAAAACTTCGAACACAAGCAATTTACTCTTGCAACATAATATTTTTTCTAACAGTACCAAAATCAAGTGAATTTGGCCTTATTAGAAAGTTTAGGTCAAGAGCTTCGATTTGCAAAAATAATCAACTCAAACAGAGTTATAAAACTCGAGTTACGATCCAACGAAGTTCAAATACAAATCTGTTTGAATTCAAATTTTAAAACTTTCAAAAACAGGTGTAAGTTGGATTACTGGATAGAGGGGATCATGACGAAGAAGTGGGCATTGGTTTCGTTGGATTTGGACAAACGAGCAAAAAGTTGTAGTCGTTTGAAAACCAGGGGCTATTCTGTAAGAAAACAAATTGCAACCGGGTCCCTGGCTACATCGCAGAATCCTATTGATTGAAACCGTTTACTTCGGAGGTTTTAACGAACGAACGTTCGTTAAGTAAAGAAAAACGATTCGAATAAAAATAGAAACAAACTAATCTAGTCCTATCCATCTAACCTAGATCGGACGGACGAGGAGCAGCGGCGGCTTACCGCGGTGGTGGGCGTCGACGTCGCCAGAGAAGGAGACGGCAGCGGCGTTGGGGTCATCAGGGTGGCTACTCCGGCAGTCCTCCGGACTGGCCGCGGGGTCAGGGAGAAGCGGCTTGAGGTTCCGAAGCCGATGGTGGTGGCGGCGTCGGGAGTAGGCGGCGATGGAGCGCGGGGCAACGACGGCGGATCTCGGCGGAGCTCGCAACTCCGGCGAGGTTTTGTGCGGGCTTAGGGGCGGTGGTGGCTGCAGTCTGAGGAGTAAACGGGGCTGGGGTAGAGGGTTTATAAAGGGGGCGAGGCTTGGGCGAGGGGCAAGGTGGAGAGGAGAGTCCAGGGCGGACTCGGCGTCGGCCGTCGTTGGCGTACAGGAGGAGGACTCCGGCCGGAGGACGGGGATGATCCCGACAGGTGGGTCCCACCTGTCGGTGGCTGAGCGTGGCGGCGTCCGTGCGAAGGAGAGATCGGGAAGGCGAGGCGGAGGAGATTCGGGCGCGGGCGCAGGCCGCTGCTGGGCTGGGTTGGCTGGCCTGGTGCGGAGAGTGAGAGAGAGCAGTGATGGGCATCGGCCTGGCACTGTTCGAAGAGTTTTTTTAAGTAAAATAAGCAAACAAAAATAAAAATAAAACCACATAAAATATAAATATAGTATAGGCATATTATATGTCAAAATTTTCATAAAAAGATTTTCTACAGCGTGAACATTATTCTAGCTTCAAATAAAATCCACAAATATTCAAATAAAGCAAAGAGTGCTACAACTCTAATAAAATCCAATAAAAATCATTTTAAAAATACAAAATAATTTCAAATTTATTTATCTCCAATTTTCTGATGTAGGGAATCATTTTACCCTATTTTCCATATATTTTATTTTTGGAGAAAAATAATTTGAATAAAAACCAAAATAACACCAAATTGAAAATGATTTCAAAAGGGGCGTTAAATTTGGTTTGTTTGAAACTTCCAACTCATATTTCATATAATTTGAAGAAGTCATTTTATCATCTCTCGTGAAAATCATTGAGTTGCATAAAGTTTCTAAATTTGAAATATTTCCAATTCAAATTCAAATATTTTCAAAAACCCTTTTCATTTATTTAAATGGTAGAAATCATGTCATCTTCTCTCCAGGGTTTTGTGATGAATTGTTTTTGAATTTACGGAGATCATAAATGCAAAAATGAAAGTTTGGGAAAGTCCTTTTATTCCCTCTCATTTAACTTTCAAAAGTTTCAATTTCACTCACTTTCAGTCAATCAATCACACAACAAACAAACAAACAACCAAAACTATCTATTTAATATAACATTCCAAAATTTAGAATTTTGGGATGTTACAAACCTACCACCCTTAAAAAGAATCTCGTCCTCGATATTCGGAGAGGCTAGAAATAAATAGGTTAGGTTTGGGGGACTTCTCAAAATCCATCGATCGTGATAGGGGGTCTCGGGTGCTACCACCCTTAGAAACATCGTTACGGTACCATCAATACTCATTTACTCCATCCTTATTCTTGACAGGGCCGATCTTTTCAGATCTTCAGGATAATTCATTATCTGGGCTCTTCTGGTAGTGGCATAACCCTTTTCCTCAACTCTTCTTGTCCTTTCATCTTGGTAAGGTTATTCCGAGACTGGGTCTTCTTAGCTGACGGTCTGGCACCAATACTAAACAACTATCGATATCTCATGGTGGTCAACAATTTATGGTTTCTCCTGCAGGAAATGGGTTTGGGTTGAACCTCACCGTATGACCTACGATTGGCAGTAGCTGCCTTGTACAAGGAAAAAAATTGTCATACCGTTCTATAGTTTAAACAAGGTTTTGATCATCGTCGCTCTACTATGGGTAAGTCACTCAGATTTACCATCCCATATAGCAAGACGAATAATAAGAGTAAGTCGGTATGGTGATCAATCCATCCTGCACCCAAATCATTACCATGTATATGGTTTAGCGAATCTTGCATTCTAACACTCAGTCATCCTCACAAGCATTGCAAAATTTCTCTTGTCGACGAACCAAGTTCGGATAAATCCATGGATTCTGCAAGCCAAACAAACATCTATCGTTCCTTCACATCTCTCAAGTTTTGCGCAAACTCCTACAAGATCATCAGTGGGTAAGGTCGTAACTTCTTCCAGGGTTTTTCCTTCAGCAAGAGTGTGCTTGCTTCTTGGCAGGTCCTGGGGCATGTGAGTTATGGCCCATCTCATCACTTGTAAACCTTGACCTCATCATCGGGGCAACTTGTCATTATTCCAACATACAACTTCCTAGCATTCTAAAATCCATCCAATTGTACAGTCTCCCTTCCTTCTGTTTGTACCAAACTAAGACGCGATTTCTGTTGGAAATATGCCCTAGAGGCAATAATAAAATGGTTATTATTGTATTTCCTTGTTCATGATAATTGTCTATTGTTCATGCTATAATTGTATTAACCGGAAACCTTAATACATGTGTGAATACATAGACCACAACATGTCCCTAGTAAGCCTCTAGTTGACTAGCTCGTTGATCAATAGATGGTCATGGTTTCCTGACCATGGACATTAGATGTCATTGATAATGGGATCACATCATTAGGAGAATGATGTGATGGACAAGACCCAATCTTAAGCGTAGCACAAGATCGTGTAGTTCGTTTGCTAAAGCTTTTCTAATGTCAAGTATCATTTCCTTAGACCATGAGATTGTGCAACTCCCGGATACCGTAGGAATGCTTTGGGTGCACCAAACGTCACAACGTAACTAGGTGGCCATAAAGGTGCACTACAGGTATATCTGAAAGTGTGTGTTGGGTTGGCATGAATCGAGACTGGGATTTGTCACTCCGTATGACGGAGAGGTATGTCTGGGACCACTCGGTAATGCATCATCATAATGAGCTCATTCTGACTAAGTAGTTGGTCACGGGATCATGCATTACGGAACGAGTAAAGTGACTTGCTGGTAACAAGATTGAACGAGGTATTGGGACACCAACGATCGAATCTCGGGCAAGTAACATACCGATTGACAAAGGGAATTGTATACGGGATTGCTTGAATCCTCGACATCGTGGTTCATCCGATGAGATCATCGTGGAACATGTGGGAGCCAACATGGGTGTCCAGATCCCGCTGTTGGTTATTGGCCGGAGAGTTGTCTCGGTCATGTCTGCATGATTCCCGAACCCGTAGGGTCTACACACTTAAGGTCCGATGACGCTAGGGTTATAGGAAAAGCTTGTATGTGGTTACCGAATGTTGTTTGGAGTCCCGGATGAGATCCCAGACGTCACGAGGAGTTCCGGAATGGTCCGAAGGTAAAGAATAATATATAAGAAGTGAGCTTTTGACCACCGGAAGTGTTTCAGGCGTCACTGGTAATGTACCGGGACCACAGGAGGGTTCCAGGGGTCCACCGGGAGGGGCCACCAGCCCCGGAGGCTTGCACGGGCCAAGAGTGGGAAGGGACCAGCCCCTGAGTGGGATGGTGCGCCTCAACCAGGGCCTAAGGCGTAGCTAGGAGGAGAAGGGGGAAACCCTAGGCGCAGATGGACCTAAGGCCCACCCTAGGGCGCGCCCCCTCTCCCCCTCTTGGCCGCCCCCTCCATCCCATCTAGGGCTGCCGCCCTCCTAGGGGTAGGAACCCTAGAGGGGGCGCACCTGTAACATCCCAAATTTTCAATTTGGAATGTTATACACTAGATCATCATGCATATCATATTTCTTGCATTTTGGTTGATCCTAGAAATTTCACGCAACTCAAGGACCTTCGGAGAGAGTTGGAGATTTCATTATTTTCATATTTGAGAGTTTCTCAAATTTTGAAAAGAGGATCATTTGATTTATTTATTTGATCTTCAATAATTTTTCCGATATCAAAAATATAAGAGAGGGAATAATATGACTTTCCCAAATTGAAGAAAAATGAAGATTTAATAAATAGATCAAATTTTGGTTCCGCCGGAGTTTTGTTTGTTTTATTTGGATAGGGAAAATGCATGTTTTCAAAACTTGCATTTTAGGCCCGGAGAAAAGTTCATTTTGTTCGACTCATTTTTAGGAGTCGGGGAAAATTTACTTTAGGTTTTTCGGAGTTCGTTTAGTTTCTTTTTCTTTTGTTTTCTGCGCGTGAAAACCAGTTAAAAAAAAGGAGCCTCCCGCCAGGCCAGCCGGGCCAAAGGCCCAGCCAGCCGGCCACCGCCCCAGCCTCCCTGCACGCCGTGCGCAAGGCAAGGCAGGCGCCAGCCGCCGCCGCCTCTTGCTCAAGCCGAGTCCGGCTAGGGTTAGCCCCTCCCCTTTCCTTTGTTTCGTTTTCCTATTCCTACTCTATTTCTTGTCCCCTACCCCAAGTAATCCCTCCCCTCCCCAATATAAATACCCCAACACCCCCCCTCTAAATCATCAAATCAAGCCCCCAAGCCCCAAGCCCTCCACCGCACCCCACACCCGCGCCGCCGCCGCCCTAGTGCCGCCGCCGCCGCCCTGCGTCACCGCCGCCGCCGCACCTTGCCCACGCCGCCGCCGCCCTACGCCACGCTGCCGGAGCCCCTCGCCAGAGACCTCGCCGGAGGTTGCCCCGCATCTCTTTTCCTCGGATCGTTTTCTTCTAATCGTTCCGATTCTTTTCTTCTCTTCTCATTCGTTTTCTAGATCGGTTTTTCGTTTCGGTTTTCTTCTCCGAAACACTAGATCGGATTCGTTTTCTTTTCCGATTTAGTTGCCTTTGGACCGTTCGCCGGACCGTTCGTCCTAACGAACGTGATCACCGGATTCTTCTAGGTTAACGAACGTCCGTTCGTTCAACCGTTCTTCTTTTCTTTCTGTCGGATTTATTCGGCGATCGCGATCTCAGATCCGATCTTCGTTCTAGTTTATCTTCTCGCTCGTTTATCAGAATCAGGTGATTTAAGCGCCTGGAGTTTCATTTCAAAACCGCCGTTCCGTCTAATCAACTTAAACAAGTTTTTGCTACGGTAAAATTTGACCTAGTTTCAACTTGCTAGAACCGAGTTGTTTTCTTCCGCCGTTTTTTTTTCCGTTTCTTTGTTCGGTTCGTTCTTTCTTTGCAACCGGAGTTCTTAAGTTGAACTATCTGGTTCGTTCTCTTGTTCGAGTTTTACCTGTGCATTAGATGAGTACTTATTGTGTTCTTGTTGTTTGTCTGCGATAGATCACCCGGATTGCGCCGCCTGTTACTTCGAAACCCTAGGTCTCGCAGATCATCAGCAAGGCAAGTAACACTTTGATCATACCTTTTCTACAACCCATGTTTTATTGCATTAGATCAATCCTCTCACATTGCATGATTAGGATCTAATTAAATTGTGGGATGGGAAGTAGATGACGTAGTACCTATTACCTGTATTACTATGAAACCTTTGGGAGTTACTTCTACGTTTGCTTATTATGCCATGCTATGCTAGTAGACGTGGATTGGGTGAGTGATATCCATGACAGATGTGAGATTGATAATTTAATGGTTTATCTAAGGTGGCAACTTAAACACACATCTGGGTGGATTGAGGCACCTGATGTCTATCAGGACTTGCCTGTTTTTTTGGACCGCCACCCAGGCTCAAAGGGATCATAAGATCTTTCATGCTAGAAACTTCCGTGTGCAGCCACATGCTACTATGGGCTCTGGCGTAGTTGACTAAGTTGTGCGAACTCTTACGGGGTGGACTAGCAGATGTAGGGGTTGTAGGTGGTACGGTCTACCCCACATGTAAGGTGCTAGCGCTTCTGAAAGACTATGTCTCGATCATCCGTTTCTCAAACACCGTGTAGTGCGAGAAAACAAACGGAGGCGATCGAGTCATGTGGGGAGAAGTGCGCAAACCTCTGCAGAGTGTACAAACTAATCATGATTAGCCGTGTCCCCGGTTATGGACAACTTGAGTATCTAGTACTTGAATATCGTGTGAATCTCAACATGTTACTTCTAATTAATGTTGTTGGGTTTTAATTATTTTTAATTGGGATTGAGAATGCTGTCAACCATTCTCAATGTTTAACAACCACCATGATAGTTAATAAAATTATTCCTTTGCAGTAGGGAAAAACTGGCTTTACGCAAAATTGTAACCATAGAGCTTTCCACCAGCCATATATGCATATAGTATAGCTGTTTCATTCCATTACTCTCTATGTGTTACATTGCCAGCATATTCCATGTGCTGAATCGTTTTCGGGCTGCTACTTCTCATGTTGCAGACTTTTCAGACGACGATTGAGGTGTTTTAGGTCGTGGCCCTATACTCAGTGATGCCGTTGGAGTTGATGGACCCATTTATCTTCCGAGTCTTCCGCTGTTATCGTTATTAGATGGCCTTAAGCCATATTTATTGTAATAAGTTCTCTTTGAGACAACGTTGTAATAAGTGTGTGATTGCCACTCTACTATAAATCCTTCGATGTACTATGTGGTGTCAGCATTACTGATCCAGGGATGACACCCGAGCACAGTAGACTTGATCCATTCGGGTCGGGTCGCCACAGAGATGGTATCAGAGCACACGCTGACTGTAGGACACGACCACTAAGTTAAAGCCATAGATTACCATTCTCTTCTCATTTTCTAACTCCTCATCTTTTCTACTCTTTTAGGATGACGCATGCGAAGATTAAGTACGCTCAACCGGATGAAGGCACACCATTTGGATTTCACCTGAAGGAAGTCACCAAGTACCTGAACATTGGATTACCAAGCTTCACGGGAACCTTCAACGCCACTCTGCTTGAAGAGGAGCGCTGGAAGATTCAAGCTCACGTTCCGGGAAGGACATTCGCGCCAATCACGAAGCCCATAGATAGTGTTTTCAATGCACCAACCTGGAGTCTGGGAAAGAGCATGGCAGCTCATATCACCACAGGACGCATTGGAGAAGTTTATCAAGAAGACCTCAAGGACACTATCTACCAGATTTGCGGACGCCGAGATGAACAATGGGAGTTAGTCAGCACCAAGAAGGATAGATCCATTGCATCTTTCATCCAGGAGTTAAACCAGCACATTCGACGCCACGAGAACCAGATGTGCAATGATATGATAGAGTTGAAGAATGCGAAGGCAAGGATCATCGAGCTAGAAGGAGAGCTGAAGTCTACACGCAAGGACTACATGGACGAGATCGTAGCTCTAGCAAGGCACAATGGCAAACTTAAGCAGGAGATTGAAGAACTCAAGAGGAAGTTAACATCCCACGGAGGAAGACGAGTACGTCGCATGTCCAGACAACTACATCATCATCGACGACACCGATTCGGATCCAAGTGAACCCGAATTTGAAGACGAAGCTGGAGCAGATATCATGGAGTCTTCCACCGGTTCAAATTTCTAGATGACCACCAGATAGTAGTAGTATTCCCCCATGTAAACACAATAGTCGAGCACTTTTGCGATAGTTTTAGATCGTTTGTAAGCCCTTGTTTGATTAAATGAAGTGAATTGTGTGCTTTTGCCTCATGTGCATATGGGTAGTGTTTTCCCTTTAGACCTCACTCTATTCTCAATTCTCGTCTTTTCTAAAACCCTCAGATGCCTCCGAGACGTGACCCCCAGTTACCATTAAGGATTGGTAACTATGATTTTCCCTCAGACCTAATAGTATTGGAATCTCAAGGATTGGATGTGATATTAGGCATGGATTGGTTATCAAAGTATGAAGGGAATATTGAGTGTGCTAGTAAGTCAATTTTGCTTACCACACCAGAAGGAAGAAGGATCAAGTATGTATCCCGGTATGTGCCAAATAGGACACAAGTAAATTCCTTATCAGGAGTTGTGCAGGAGGAAGTACCAGTGGTAAAGGATTTTCCTGATGTATTTCCTGAGGAATTGCCAGACATGCCACCGGATAGAGACATTGAGTTTTTGATTGAGCTATTGCCAGGTACAGGCCCAATATCGAAGCGACCGTACCAGATGCCAGCAAAGGATTTGGTGGAAATTAAGAATCAGATTAAGGAGTTATTGGATAAAGGTTACATTCGCCCAAGTTCTTCGCCTTGGGGATCACTCGTACTTCTAGTGGAAAAGAAGGATGGATCATTGAGGATGGTTGTTGATTATCGGGGATTGAATGAAGTAACCATCAAGAACAAATACCCACTGCCAATGATCAACGATCTGTTTGATCGGTTGCAAGGAGCTAAAGTGTTTTCCAAGATATATTTGCGATCAGGGTACCATCAATTGAAGATTCGAGAGCAGGACATACCTAAGACAGCATTCACCACGAGATATGGACTGTATGAGTATACCGTTATGTCATTTGGATTGACTAACGCACCTGCCTATTTTATGAACCTGATGAGCAAAGTGTTTATGGAGTTTTTGGATAAGTTCGTCGTAGTGTTCATTGATGACATTCTGGTTTATTCAAAGAATGAAGAGGAGCATAAGGAACATTTGCGTTTGGTTTTGGAGAAACTAAGGGAACACCAGTTATATGCCAAATTCAGCAAATGTGAGTTTTGGTTAAAGGAAGTTGGATTCCTCGGACACGTTATATCCGGAGAAGGTATAGCAGTTGACCCCGCAAAGGTTGAGACTGTAACCGAATGGGAAGCACCAACGATCGTTGGAGAGATCCGGAGTTTTCTTGTACTCGCGGGATACTACCGGAGGTTCATTGAGAACTTTTCAAAGATTGCGAAGCCTATGACGGAGTTGTTGAAGAAGGATACCAAGTTCAAATGGACTGAGGAGTGTGAGGCTAGTTTCCAGGAGTTGAAGAAACGTTTGGTCACCTCACCAGTATTGATTTTGCCAGATTAGACCAAGGATTATGAGGTGTATTGCGACGCTTCACGTCGAGGACTTGGAGCAGTGCTTATGCAGGAAGGGAGAATTGTTTCGTATGCTTCACGGCAACTGAAGCCTCATGAGTTGAATTATGCCATGCATGAGTTGGAGTTAGCAGCCGTAGTGCATGCATTGAAAACGTGGAGACATTTCCTCATTGGAAATCATTGTGAGGTGTACACGGATCACAAGAGTTTGAAGTACATTTTCACGCAGAAGGAGTTGAACCTCAGACAGAGGAGATGGTTGGAGCTCATCAAGGATTATGATATGAGATTACATTACCATCCCGGAAAAGCTAATGTAGTAGCTGACGCATTGAGCCGTAAGAGGCATGTCAATACTCTAATAACGGGGAAAATACCTAAGGAGTTAGCAGAAAACCTTCGTGCGCTATGTTTGGAAATAGTTCCGAGAAGCTATGTAGCAGCAATGGAGATTCAGTCAACATTGATGGATAAGATCAGAGAAGCTCAGAAATCTGACAAGGAGATTGCTGCTATAAAAGAGAAATTGAGCGAAGGAAAAGCAAAGGGATTTCGTGAGGATGAGCACGATACCTTATGGTTTGAAGACCGTGTTTATGTGCCCAATGACCCGGAGATCGGGAAGTTGATTTTTCAAGAGGCACATGATTCACCGTATTCGATTCACCCAGGGAATACCAAGATGTATTTGGATTTGAAGGAAACATTCTGGTGGACCGGAATGAAGAAGGATATTGTAGCATATGTAGCAGTTTGTGACGTATGTCAGAGAGTAAAGGCAGAGCATCAAAAGCCAGCAGGATTGTTACAACCATTGCCGATACCCGAATGGAAGTGGGATAAGATATGCATGGATTTTATCACAGGACTACCCAGGACAAAATCAGGCTATGATTCGATATGGGTAGTAGTTGATCGTTTGACGAAGGTAGCACATTTTATTCCAGTTAAGACCACTTACACCAGTGCTAAGTTGGCGAAGATATACATGACTAGGATCATTTGTTTGCATGGAGTTCCGGGGAGTATCGTATCAGATAGAGGAACCCAATTTACCTCAAAGTTTTGGAATCAGTTGCAGGAAACTTTAGGAACCAGACTAGAGTTCAGCACAGCTTTTCACCCGCAGAAAGATGGACAGACCGAGAGAGTCAATCAGATTTTGGAAGATATGCTGAGAGCTTGTGCACTAGATTATGGATCTAGTTGGGACGATAACTTGCCGTATGCGGAGTTTTCTTATAACAACAGTTACAAAACCAGTTTGAAGATGGCACCTTTCGAAGCTTTATACGGAAGAAGGTGCAGGACACCGTTGTCATGGGACGAAGTTGGAGACCGTCAATTCTTTGGACCAGATTTGATTAAGGAGTCTGAACGGAAAGTAAAGTTGATTCGCGATAGGCTCAAGGTAGCCCAGTCCAGGCAGAAGAGCTACGCAGATTCTAAACGCAAGGAGACAGTTTACGAAACCGGAGACAGCGTTTATCTTCGAGTATCCCCACTTCGAGGAGTTAAGCGCTTTGGAGTTAAGGGAAAATTAGCACCGCATTTCGTTGGACCGTATAAGATCTTGCAACGTATGGGAGAAGTCGCTTATAAGTTGGAATTACCAGAGGGACTGTCAGGAGTTCATGATGTATTCCCTGTTTCCCAGCTGAAGAAATGTCATGCCGAGATGGCGGAGGTACCGCTAAGGGATACCGTGCCACTCAAAGCGATTCAGTTGAAGGACGACTTAACATATGAGGAGAAGCCAGTCAAGATTCTCGAGTTTGCCAGCAGAGTTACTCGCAGCAAGGTTATCAAGTTTTGCAAAGTTCAGTGGAACCACCATTCAGAGGATGAAGCCACCTGGGAGAGAGAAGAAGATTTGCTCAAGGACCACCCTCACCTATTTTCTAGCCAACCCGAATCTCGAGGGCGAGATTCACCTTAAGGGGGGTAGGTTTGTAACATCCCAAATTTTCAATTTGGAATGTTATACACTAGATCATCATGCATATCATATTTCTTGCATTTTGGTTGATCCTACAAATTTCACGCAACTCAAGGACCTTTGGAGAGAGTTGGAGATTTCATTATTTTCATATTTGAGAGTTTCTCAAATTTTGAAAAGAGGATCATTTGATTTATTTATTTGATCTTCAATAATTTTTCCAATATCAAAAATATAAGAGAGGGAATAATATGACTTTCCCAAATTGAGGAAAAATGAATATTTAATAAATAGATCAAATTTTGGTTTCGCTGGAGTTTTGTTTGTTTTATTTGGATAGGGAAAAATGCGTGTTTTCAAAACTTGCATTTTAGGCCCGGAGAAAAGTTCATTTTGTTCGACTCATTTTTAGGAGTCGGGGAAAATTTACTTTAGGTTTTTCAGAGTTCGTTTAGTTTCCTTTTCTTTTGTTTTCTGCGCGCGAAAACCAGTTAAAAAAAGGAGCCTCCCGCCAGGCCAGCCGGGCCAAAGGCCCAGCCAGCCGGCCACCACCCCAGCCTCCCTGCGCCGTGCGCCAGGCAAGGCAGGCGCCAGCCGCCGCCGCCTCTTGCTCTAGCCGAGTCCGGCTAGGGTTAGCCCCTCCCCTTTCCTTTGTTTCGTTTTCCTATTCCTACTCTATTTCTTGTCCCCTACCCCAAGTAATCCCTCCCCTCGCCAATATAAATACCCCAACACCCCCCCTCTAATAGATCAAATCAAGCCCCCAAGCCCCAAGCCCTCCACCGCACCCCACACCCGCGCCGTCGCCGCCCTGTGTCACCACCGCCGCCGCACCTTGCCCACGCCGCCGCCGCCCTACGCCACGCCGCCGGAGCCCCTCGCCGGAGACCTCGCCGGAGGTTGCCCCGCGTCTCTTTTCCTCGGATCGTTTTCTTCTAATCGTTCCGATTCTTTTCTTCTCTTCTGATTCGTTTTCTAGATCGGTTTTTCGTTTCAGTTTTCCTCTCTGAAACCCTAGATCCGATTCGTTTTCTTTTCCGATTTAGTTGCCTTTGGACCGTTCGCCGGACCGTTCGTCCTAACGACCGTGATCACTGGATTCTTCTAGGTTAACGAACGTCCGTTCGTTCAACCGTTCTTCTTTTCTTTCTGTCCGTCCGTTCGTAAAATTTGACCTAGTTTCAACTTGCTAGAACCGAGTTGTTTTCTTCCGCCGTTTGTTTTTCCGTTTCTTTGTTCGGTTCGTTCTTTCTTTGCAACCGGAGTTCTTCAGTTGAACTATCTGGTTCGTTCTCTTGTTCGAGTTTTACCTATGCATTATATGAGTACTTATTGTGTGCTTGTTGTTTGTCTGCGATAGATCACCCGGATTGCGCCGCCTGTTACTTCAAAACCCTAGGTCTCGCGGATCATCAGCAAGGCAAGTAACACTTTGATCAGACCTTTTCTACAACCCATGTTTTATTGCATTAGATCAATCCTCTCACATTGCATGATTAGGATCTAATTAAATTGTGGGATGGGAAGTAGATGAGGTAGTACCTATTACCTGTATTACTATGAAACCTTTGGGAGTTACTTCTACGTTTGCTTATTATGCCATGCTATGCTAGTAGACGTGGATTGGGTGAGTGATATCCATGACAGATGTGAGATTGATAATTTAATGGTTTATCTAAGGTGGCAACTTAAACATACATCTGGGTGGATTGAGGCACCTGATGTCTATCAGGACTTGCCTGTTTTTTGGACCGCCACCCAGGCTCAAAGGGATCATAAGATCTTTCATTCTAGAAACTTCCATGTGCAGCCACATGCTACTATGGGCTCTGGCATAGTTCACTAAGTTGTGCGAACTCTTACGGGGTGGACTAGCAGATGTAGGGGTTGTAGGTGGTACGGTCTACCCCACATGTAAGGTGCTAGCGCTTCTGAAAGACTATGTCTCGATCATCCGTTTCTCGAACACCGTGTAGTGCGAGAAAACAAACGGAGGCGATCGAGTCATGTGGGGAAAAGTGCGCAAACCTCTGCAGAGTGTACAAACTAATCATGATTAGCCGTGTCCTCGGTTATGAACAACTTGAGTATCTAGTACTTGAATATCGTGTGAATCTCAACATGTTACTTCTAGTTAATGTTGTTGGGTTTTAATTATTTTTAATTGGGATGGAGAATGCTGTCAACCATTCTCAATGTTTAACAACCACCATGATAGTTAATAAAATTATTCCTTTGCAGTAGGGAAAAACTGGCTTTACGCAAAATTGTAACCATAGAGCTTTCCACCAGCCATATATGCATATAGTATAGCTGTTTCATTCCATTACTCTCTATGTGTTACATTGGCAGCATATTCCATGTGCTGACCCGTTTTCGGGCTGCAACTTCTCATGTTGCAGACTTTTCAGATGACGATTGAGGTGTTTTAGGTCGTGGCCCTATACTCAGTGATGCCGTTGGAGTTGATGGACCATTTATCTTCCGAGTCTTCCGCTGTTATCGTTTTTAGATGGCCTTAAGCCATATTTATTGTAATAAGTTCTCTTTGAGACAACGTTGTAATAAGTGTGTGATTGCCACTCTGCTATAAATCCTTCGATGTACTGTGTGGTGTCAGCATTACTGATCCAGGGATGACACCCGAGCACAGTAGACTTGATCCATTCGGGTCGGGTCGCCACAGCACCCTCCTCCCCTCCTCCTATAAATAGTGGGGGTTTTGGGGCTGCCCAACACACGAGTCTCTCTCCCTCTTGGCGCAGCCCTACCCCTCTCCCTCCTCGTCTCTTGCAGTGCTTGGCGAAGCCCTGCTGGCATGCCACGCTCCTCCACCATCACCACGCCGTCATGCTGCTGCTGGACGGAGTCTTCCCCAACCTCTCCCTCTCTCCTTGCTGGATCAAGGCGCGGGAGACGTCACCGGGCTGTACGTGTGTTGAACGCGGAGGCGCCGTTGTTCAGCGCTTAGATCGGAATCGACCATGATCTGAATCGCTGCGTGTACGACTCCACCAACCGTGTTCTTGTAACGCTTCCGCTTAGCGATCTTCAAGGGTATGAAGATGCACTCCCTCTCTCTCGTTGCTAGTATCTCCTAGATTGATCTGGGTGACACGTAGGAAATTTTTGAATTATTGCTACGTTCCCCTACAGTGGTATCATGAGCCAGGTCTATGCATAGATTCTATGCACGAGTAGAACACAAAGCAGTTGTGGGCGATGATTTGTTCAATTTGCTTACCGTTACTAGTCTTATCTTGATCCGGCGGCATTGTTGGATGAAGCGGCCCGGACCGACCTTACACGTACGCTTACATGAGACTGGTTCCACCGACTGACATGCACTTGATGCATAAGGTGGCTGGAGGGTGTCTGTCTCTCCCACTTTAGTCGGATTGGATTCGATGAAAAGGGTCCTTATGAAGGGTAAATAGGAGTTGGCCTATCACCATTGTGGTTTTGCATACGTAAGAAACGTTCTTGCTAGAAACCCATAGCAGCCACGTAAAACGTGCAACAACAATTAGAGGACGTCTAACTTGTTTTTGCAGGGTTTTCTTTGTGATGTGATATGGCCAAAAGGATGTGATGAATGATATATGTGATGTATGAGATTGATCATGTTCTTGTAATAGGAATCACGACTTGCATGTCAATGAGTATGACAACAGGCAGGAGCCATAGGTGTTGTCTTAATTTATTTATGACCTGCGTGTCAATGAAAATGCCATGTAATTATTTTACTTTATTGCTAATCATTAGCCATAGTAGTAGAAGTAATAGTTCACGAGGCAACTTCATGCAGACACGATGATGGAGATCATCATGATGGAGATCATGGTGTCATGCCGGTGACGATGGTATTCATGCCGCGCCTCGAAGATGGAGATCAAAGGCGCAAGATGATATTGGCCATATCATGTCACTTTATGATTTGCATGTGATGTTTGTCATGTTTTTACATCTTATTTGCTTAGAACGACGGTAGCATAAATAAGATGATCCCTCATTAAAATATCAAGAATTGTGTTCCCCCTAACTGTGCACCGTTGCTAAGGTCCGTTGTTCTGAAGCACCATGTGATGATCGGGTGTGATAGGTTCCAACATTCGCATACAACGGGTGTAAGCCAGACTTACACACACAATACACTTAGGTTAACTTGACGAGCCTAGCATGTATAGACATGGCCTCGGAACACGGAAGACCGAAAGGTCGAACATGAGTCGTATAGTGGATACGATCAACATGAAGATGTTCACCGATGATGACTAGTTCGTCTCACGTGATGATCGGACACGGCCTAGTTGACTCGGATCATGTATCACTTAGATGACAAGAGGGATGTCTATCTAAGTGGGAGTTCATTGAATAATTTGATTAGATGAACTTAATTATCATGAACATAGTCAAAAGGTCTTTGCAAATTATGTCGTAGCTCATGCTTTGGTTCTACTGTTTTAGATATGTTCCTAGAGAAAATTTAGTTGACACTAGCAATTATGCGGACTGGGTCCGTGAACTGAGGATTGTCCTCATTGCTGCATAGAAGGGTTATGTCCTTAATGCACCACTCAGTGTGTTGAACCTCGAGCATCGTCTGTAGATGTTGGGAAACATCTGACATACATGTTTTGATGACTACGTGATAGTTCAGTGCATAATACTAACTATTTAGAATTGTGGCACCAAAGACGTTTTTGAAACGTCGTAGAACATATGAGATGTTCCAAAGACTGAAATTGGAATTTCAGACTAGTGCCCATGTCAAGAGGTATGAGACCTCTGACAAGTTTCTTAAGCCTGCAAACTAAGGAAGAAAAGCTCAATCGTTGAGCATGTGCTCAGATTGTCTGAGTACTACAATCGCTTGAATCGAGTGGGAGTTAATCTTCCAGATGAGATAGTGATGGTTCTCCATAGTCACTGCCACCAATCTATTGGAGCTTTGTGATGAACTATAACATATCAGGGATAGACATGATGATCCTTGAGCAACTCACGATGTTTGACACCGCAAAAGTAGAAATCAAGTAGGAGCATCAATTGTTGATGGTTAAACCACTAGTTTCAAGAAGGGCAAGGGAAAGAAGGGATACTTCATGAGATGGCAAATCAGTTGTTGCTCTAGTGAAGAAACCCAAGGTTGAACCAAACCCGAGACTAAGTGCTTCTATAATGAGGGGAACGGTCACTGAAGCAGAACTACCCTAGATACTTGGTAGATGAGAAGGCTGGCAAGGTCGACAAAAGTATTTTGGATATACATTATATTAATGTGTACTTTACTAGTACTCCTAGTAGCACCAGGGTAATAAATACCAGTTCGGTTGCTAAGTGTTAGTAACTCGAAATAAAAGGCTACAGAGCCTAGCTAAAGGTGAGATGACGATATGTTGGAAGTGTTTCCAAGGTTGATGTGATCAAACATCACACGCTCCCTCTACCATGAGGATTGGTGTTAAACCGGAATAATTGTTATTTGGTGTTTGCGTTGAGCATAGACATGATTGGATTATTTTTATCACCATACAGTTATTCATTTAAGGATAATAATGGTTACTCTGTTTGTTTGAATAATACCTTCAATGGTCTTGCACCTAAAATGAATGGTTTATCGAATCTCGATCGTAGTGATACACATGTTCATGCCAAAAGATATAAGATAGTAATGATAGTACCACATACTTGTGGCACTGCCATTTGAGTCATGTTGGTATAAAACGCATGAAGAAGTTCCATGTTGATGGATCTTTGGACTCACTCGTTTTTGAAAAAAAATTGAGACATGGGAACCATGTCTATTGGTAGATATGCATGAAGAAACTCCATGCAGATGGATCATTTGGACTCACTTGATTTTGAATTACTTGAGACATGCAAATCATACCACATGGGCAAGATGACTGAAAGGCCTCGTTTTCAGTAAGATGGAACAAGAAAGCAACTTGCTGGAAGTAATACATTTTGATGTGTGCAGTCCAATGAGTGCTGAGGCACGCAGTGGATATCGTGATGTTCTTACTTCACAGATGATTTGAGTAGAGGCTGAGTATATTTACTTGATGAAACACAAATCTGAATTATTGAAAGGTTTAAGTAATTTCAAAGTGAAGTTGAAGATCGTCGTGACAAGATGATAAAATGTCTATGATATGATCATAGAGATGAATATCTGAGTTACGAGTTTGGCACACAATTAAGACATTGTGGAAATTGTTTCACAACTAATACCACCTGGACCACCATAGTGTGATGGTGTGTCCGAACATCATAACTGCACCCTATTGGATATGGTGCATACCATGATGTCTCTTATCGAATTACCACTATCGTTTATGGGTTAGGCATTAGAGACAACCACATTCACTTTAAATAGGGCACCACAAAATTCCGTTGAGACGACACCGTATGAACTATGGTTTAGAGAAACCTAAGCTGTCATTTCTTAAAAGTTTGGGGCTGTGATGCTTATGTGAAAAAGGTTCAGGCTAATAAGCTCGAACCCAAAGCGGATAAATGCATCTTCATAGAATACCCAAAAATAGTTGGGTATACCTCCTATTTCAGATCCGGAAGCAAAAGTGATTGTTTCTAGAAACGAGTCCTTTCTCGAGGAAAAGTTTCTCTCGAAAGAAGTGAGTGGGAGGATGGTGGAGACTTGATGAGGTTATTGAACCGTCACTTCAACTAGTGTGTAGCAGGGCACAGGAAGTTGTTCCTGTGGCACCTACACCAATTGAAGTGGAAGCTTATGATAGTGATCATGAAACTTCAGATCAAGTCACTACCAAACCTCATAGGTCGACAAGGATGCGTACTACTTTAGAGAGGTACGTAATCCTGTCTTGGAAGTCATGTTGCTAGACAACAATGAACCTACGAGCTATGGAGAAGCGATGGCGGGCCCGGATTCTGACGAATGGCTCGAGGCCATAAAATCCGAGAGAGGATCCATGTATAAAACAAAGTATAGACTTTGAAAGAACTACTTGATGGTCGTAAGGCTGTTGGGTGCAGATGGATTTTAAAAGGAAGACAGACAATGATGGTAAGTGTCACCATTGAGAAAGCTCGACCTGTCATTAAGATGTTTCCCGACAAGTTCAAGGAGTTGACTACGATGAGACTTTTTCACTCGTAGCGATGCTAAGAGTCTGTTGGAATTATGTTAGCAGTTACTACATTATTTATGAAATCTTGCAGATAGGATGTCAAAACATTGTTTCCTCGACGATTTTCTTGAGGAAAGGTTGTATGTGATACAACTAGAAGGTTTTGTCAATCCTGAAAGATGCTAACAAGTATGCAAAGCTCCAGCAATCCTTCTAAGGACTGGAGTAAGCATCTCGGAATTGGAATGTACGCTTTGATGAGATGATCAAAGATTTTGGGTTTATACAAAGTTTATGAGAAACTTGTATTTCCAAAGAAGTGAGTGGGAGTACTATAGAATTTTTGATGATTATATGTTGTTAACATATTGTTGATCAGAAATGATGTAGAATTTCTGGAAAGCATGCAAGGTTATTTGAAAAGTGTTTTTCAATGGAAAACCTGGATTAAGCTACTTGAACATTGACCATCAAGATCTATAAGGATAGATCAAAAACGCTTAATAGTACTTTCAAATGAATACATACCGTGACAAGATTTTGAAGGAGTTCAAAATAGATCAGCAAGGAAGGAGTTCTTGGCTGTGTTACAAGGTGTGAGTATTGAGTAAGACTCAAGACCTGACCACGGCAGAAGAGAGAGAAAGGACGAAGGTCGTCCCCTATGCTTTAGACGTAGGCTCTACAGTATGCTATGCTGTGTACCGCACCTGAAGAGTGCCTTGCCATGAGTCAGTCAAGGGGTACAAGAGTGATCCAGGAATGGATCATATGACAGCAGTCGAACTTATCCTTAGTAACTAGCGGACTAAGGAATTTTCTCGATTATGGAGGTGGTAAAAGAGTTTGCCGTAAAGAGTTACGTCGATGCAAAATTTGACACTAATCCGGATGACTCTGAGTAGTAAACCGGATTCGTATAGTAGAGCAGTTATTTGGAATAGCTCAAAGTAGCACGTGGTAGCTACATCTACAAGATGACATAGAGATTTGCAAAGCACACATGGATCTGAAAGGTTCAGACCCATTGACAAATAAACTTCTCTCACAAGCAAGATATGAACAAACCCCATGGGTGTTGGATTCATTACAATCACATAGTGATGTGAACTAGATTATTGACTCTAGTGCAAGTGGGAGACTGTTGGAAATATGCCCTAGAGGCAATAATAAAATGGTTATTATTGTATTTCCTTGTTCATGATAATTGTCTATTGTTCATGCTATAATTGTATTAACCGGAAACCGTAATACATGTGTGAATACATAGACCACAACATGTCCCTAGTAAGCCTCTAGTTGACTAGGTCATTGATCAATAGATGGTCATGGTTTCCTGACCATGGACATTAGATGTCATTGATAATGGGATCACATCATTAGGAGAATGATGTGATGGACAAGAACCAATCTTAAGCGTAGCACAAGATCGTGTAGTTCGTTTGCTAAAGCTTTTCTAATGTCAAGTATCATTTCCTTAGACCATGAGATTGTGCAACTCCCGGATACCCTAGGAATGCTTTGGGTGCACCAAACGTCACAACGTAACTGGGTGGCTATAAAGGTGCACTACAGGTATATCCGAAAGTGTCTGTTGGGTTGGCACGAATCGAGACTGGGATTTGTCACTCCGTATGACGGAGAGGTATCTCTGGGACCACTCGGTAATGCATCATCATAATGAGCTCATTGTGACTAAGTAGTTGGTCACGGGATCATGCATTACGGAAAGAGTAAAGTGACTTGCTGGTAACGAGATTGAACGTGGTATTGGGATAGCGATGATTGAATCTTGGGCAAGTAACGTACCGATTGACAAAGGGAATTGTATACGGGATTGCTTGAATCCTCGACATCATGGTTCATCCGATGAGATCATCGTGGAACTTGTGGGAGCCAACATGGGTATCCAGATCCCGCTGTTGGTTATTGGCCAGAGAGTTGTCTCGGTCATGTCTGCATGATCCCCGAACCTGTAGTGTCTACACACTTAAGGTCCGATGACGCTAGGGTTATAGGGAAAGTTTGTACGTGGTTACCGAATGTTGTACGGAGTCCCGGATGAGATCCCGGACATCACGAGGAGTTCCGGAATGGTCTGGAGGTAAAGAATACTATAGAGGAAGTGAGGTTTTGACCACCCGAAGTGTTTCGGGCGTCACCGGTAATGTACCGGGACCACAGGAGGGTTCTGTGTGTCCACCGGGAGGGGCCACCAGCCCCGGAGGCTTGCATGGGCCAAGAGTGGGAAGGGACCAGCCCCTGA
The DNA here is from genome assembly GCF_003073215.2 of Triticum urartu. Taxonomy (NCBI): domain Eukaryota; kingdom Viridiplantae; phylum Streptophyta; class Magnoliopsida; order Poales; family Poaceae; genus Triticum; species Triticum urartu. Next base: position 195,007,156 of record NC_053024.1, on the reverse strand, counting down.
GTGGGATGGTACGCCTCCCACCAGGCCCAAGGCGCAGCTAGGAGGAGAAGGGGGGAAACCCTGGGCGCAGATGGGCCTAAGGCCCACCCTAGGGCGCGCCCCCCTCTCCCCCTCTTGGCCGCCCCCTCCATCCCATCTAGGGCTGCCGCCCCCTAGGTGTGGGAACCCTAGAGGGGGTGCACCCTCCTCCCCTCCTCCTATAAATAGTGGGGGTTTAGGGGCTGCCCAACACACGAGTCTCTCTCCCTCCTAGTGCAGCCCTACCCCTCTCCCTCCTCGTCTCTGGTAGTGCTTGGCGAAGCCCTGCTGGTGTGCCATGCTCCTCCACCATCACCACGCCGTCATGCTACTGTTTGAGGAGTCTTCCCCAACCTCTCTCTCTCTCCTTGCTGGATCAAGGCGCGGGAGACGCCACTATCCTGTACATGTGTAGAACGCGGAGGCGCCGTTGTTCGGCGCTTAGCTCGGAATCGACCGCGATCTGAATCGCTGCGTGTACGACTCCACCAACCGCATTCTTGTAATGCTTCCGCTTAGCGATCTTCAAGGGTATGAAGATGCACTCCCTCTCTCTCGTTGCTAGTATCTCCTAGATTGATCTGGGTGACACGTAGGAAATTTTTGAATTATTGCTACGTTCCCCTACAATTTCTTAGAGTCATCATGGAGTTACAATTGCTCCATATTAGCAACATTATACCTCCTTTACGTCCAATAATCACTACAAAAAAAAGACACATCCATGACATTTTGGGCCGAACGAATTTTTTTCTGTCATACTTATGACACTTCTATGACGATAATTGTGACAAAACCCGGTATCATCATAGATGTGGTGGGCTCCTACTTCTATACCAAAAAATCATGACAGAAAATGGGCTTTTCGTCCTGGGCGGGCCGGAGACGCAGCTGCATGACATTCTTTGGGCCGTCCATGATGGAAAAAACCATGGTAGAAGCGAGGGCGAGGAAAATATCGGGGTGTTCCCGGTTATGGTGGGTGGTTGGGGCCGAGCGATGCGCATTTCTCTCGTACACAAACGCGCGTGGGTGCAAGGCGTTGGGCTCTAATTGAACCCGAGCGAGGCGTTGGGCTCTAACTGAACCCGAGCGATTGCACTGCAGGCTACGCATTACTGAACCTGAGCGATCGATCGATGGCTGTTAACTGAACTCGATCGAGCGATTCTGTCGCTACTGCTGCTAATTGAAGCCAATCGATGCTGCCTCTGGATGAACAATGAGCGTTGCTGGGGGGGGTGGATGAACAGTTCCCGGTGGGGGTGGATGAACAGGACCCCTGGTGATGCCTCTGGATGAACAGGACCCCGATCGATCGAGCCGGTTGGGACTGGATGAACAGGACCACCCCGTGGAGGGCAGGATGAACAGTAGATGGTGGAGGGCAGGAGGAACAGTAGCCCGTGGAGGGGTGGTTGAACAGGAGCCCGTGGAGAGGGATGGTTGAACAGTAGCCGGTGGAGTAGCACGCGGTGGAGGCTGGATGAATAGGAGCCCGTGGATGAACAGTAGCCCGTGGAGGCTGGAGGGGGTCAACGGTGGAGATGAACAGTATCCCATGGAGTCCCGTTTTGTGGTACGCAACACCCCTCCTGATGAGCAGGAGCCCCGTTTCGACCATAGCGCTCCAACACAAGTCCGTTTCGTCCATTTTGCGGTACGCCACACCCCTCCCGATCAACAGGACCCCCGTTTCGACCGTAGGAGGTCCGCTTCCTCCGTTTTGCGGTATGCCAGACCCCTCCCGATGAATAGGATCCCGTTTCGAACATGGCCGGTCAAACACAAGGCCGTTTCCTCTATTCTGCGGTACGCCACGCCTTGTTTCCATCGACTGTTCCGTCCAAGCCCTCTCGATGAACATGAGGACGCACTCTGTTCCGACCCAGTCGGTGGGCTCCCCATGAACACGACGACGATGATGTTTCTCCGTTCCGACCCAGCCATGTACATGAGCCCTGGCCGTACGTATGCGCGAGTAGGCGTTCGAGACCCTGCCCATATGTACGTACGTGGCCGTATTTTCTTTCTTGCACACTGGCCGGTGTACGTATGTGTACATGCTACGTGCGCGCCTCTACTACAACACATGCACGCCTCTACATCGACCAGTATGTACGTACACGTTCGCGACCAGAATGACAACGCTACGTACGCTTCGACCAGGTGGGTCCCGACTATCAAGCACTTCCTTGCCTGCGAAGATGTAGCTGGTGGGTCCCAGCAGTCAAGGGGGTGAATCGTTTTTTTTGCCCGGACGCACTTCCTTGCGTGCGAAGATGTAGCTGGTAGGTCCCAGCAGTCAGGGGAAATGTTTTTTGCGAAATACAGTTGCCCATCCGGTGGGTCCCTGCTGTCAGGTGGAGGAATAATTATTTTGCGCGTAATAAGGAGGCACTTCCTTGTGGCCGCAGTGGACCCAGTTGTCAGCCTCTCCATGTACAGTACCATTCTGATGGAAGTCGTTCCTTGACCACATTGACCACGCCGCGCCGAGAGCACTAGGGCGGTGGACGACGGCGAGGCCTTGGAAGGGGACGACGCAGAGCCGGGGAAGACGTGGAAGTGGAAGCCCGCGCGGAGAGGAGTACGAGGGTTCACTGGTTCGGCTGCGGTGTGAGGATGCCGTCGCCGCAGGGCCTGGCCACTGGTCGGGACAGTAGGGGGCGGTGAGGCCTCTGCGGCAGCACAGCCGGCCACGGGAGGCAGGAGCATGCGGCACGACCGGCGCTGCTTTGGGCGGCTGGAGCAAGAAGACCAGAGGTTGAAGAAGCACTACGGCCATTGGATGGACATCGTATGGTCACTGGAGCTAGAATCGTTCATATTGACTAAGTTGACAAAGCACTCCATCCCAGTCAACTTAGTAGGCCCACAAGTCAGCCTCCCACCAAGGTGGGTCCCAACTAGCAGGGGGAGTATTCATTTTTTTGTGCATCATAAGGAGGCACCTCCGGTGGATCCGAGCTGACAGCGGGGGGAACATTTTTTCGTGAAATACGTTGGCCCGTCCGGTGGGTCCCAGCAGTCAAGGGGGAAACATTTTGTTGCCAAATATGGTGGCCCATCCAGTGGGTCCCTGCTGTTAGGTGGAGGAATAATTATTTTCTACGTAATAAGGAGGCACTTCCTTGCGGCTGCCGTGGACCCAGCTGCCAGCCTCTCCACGTACAGTACTCTTCCGATGGAAGTCGTTCCTTGATCACATTGACCACGCCGCGCCGAGAGCACCAGGGCGGTGGACGACGGCGAGGCCTAGGAAGGGGGCGACGTGGAGCCGGAGAAAACGCGACAGTGGATGCCCACGCAGAGAGGAGTACGAGGGTTCACTGGTTCACTGTGGTGTGAGGCTGCCGTCGCCGCAGAATAACAGGGGGTGTGGGCGAGTAGAGGGATGGCCTGGCCAGTGGTGGGAGTAGTAGGGGGCAGTGAGGCCTCCGCCGAATCGCAACCGGCCACGGGAGGCAGGAGCACGAGGCACGACCGACGCTGGTTTGGGAGGCTGGAGCAAGAAGACCAGAGATTGAAAAAGCACTACGGCCGTTGGATGGACATCGTATGGTCACTGGAGCTAGAATCATGCATATTGACTAAGTTGACAAATCCCTCTGTCCCCGTCAACTTAGTAGGCCCACAAGTCAGGCTGCCACTATACTGGGTCCCAGCTAGCAGGGGGAGTATTCATTTTTTTGTGCGTAATAAGGAGGCACTTTCCTGTGTGCGAAGATATAGCTGGTGGGTCCAAGCTGTCAGTGGAGGTAACGTTTTTTTGGCGAAATACAGAGGCCCTTTCGGTGGGTCCCAGATGACAGGTGGAGGAATCATTATTTTGTGCGTAATAAGGAGGCATTTCCTTGCGTGCAGCCGTGGACCCAGCTGTCAGCCTCTCCACGTACAGTCCACTTCAGATACATGTCGGTCGTTAACCACGTTGACCAGGCCGCGCCGAGAGTACCAGGGCGGTGGACGACAGTGAGGCCTGGGAAGGGAACGACATGGAGGTAGGGAAGACTCGGCAGTTGTTTCCCATGCGGAGGGGAGTATGATTGTATGAGGGTTTACAGGTTCGTCTGCCGTCGCCGGAGAATAACAGCAGGTGTGGGTGAGTAGAGGGATGGCTAGGCCAGCCATGGGAGTACGGCGGGGCGGTGAAGCCTGCGCGGAAGCACAGCCGGCCGCGGGGAGGAGAGAGCAGGCAGTCCCCCCGGCGCTTGTTTGAGCGGCTGGAGCAGGAAGAGAAGAAATTGAAGAAGCACGACGGCCGTTGGATGGACATCCAACAGTCACTGCTTGTGCGTCAACCTTTTTTAGGAAAGCCTCAAATCTGTGGAAAACATCATACAACCCATCTGCTATTATTTCTAATAATTTACAGCCCATTTGCTAATTCTTAAGGTTTTTTTGAGCCCATATTCTTTCTGTTAGCATTACAACCCATATTATGGCCATGGTTAAAAAATTATACAAAATTTTGCATATTTCGATGCGGTCCGAACTGTTTTTAATCCCGAAATTTCGAGTCACATTCAAACTGATTTTAAAAATAAATGTATATCAATATAAAATCCAACAAATTGTCCACGCATAAAAATGAATGCAATTTAAAATCTCAAAATGAAAAAAAAGAAATTTGAAACTAATTGCCGGTTTGATGTGTTATAAAAATGTACAGCCCATTTCTCATTACTGATAGGACATTATCTCGGCCAGACGAATGAAGCTCTCCTCGTCTTGAAAGATTTGCAGCCCAACAGGCCTGACAAAGCGACTTACTTGGCAAATCACAAAAAAACTGGGCTGTGTCCGTGGACCCAGCTGCGGCCGTGGACCCAGCTGTCAGCCTCTCCACGTATAGTACTCTTCCGATGGAAGACGGTCGTTGACCACATTGACCATGCCGTGCCGAGAGCACCAAGGCGGTGGACGACGGTGAGGCCTAGGAAGGGGACGACGCGGAGCCGGGGAAGATGCGGCAGTGGATGCCCACGCGGAGAGGAGTATGAGGGTTCACTGGTTCGGCTGCGGTGTGAGGCTGCCGTTGCCGTAGAATAACAATGGGTGTGGGTGAGTGGAGGGATGGCCTGGCCAGCGGTGGGAGTAGTAGGGGCGGTGAGGCCTCTGCAGCATCACAGCCGGCCATGGGAGGCAGGACCACGTGGCACAACCGGCGCTGGCTTGGGCGGCTGGAGCAAGAATACCAGAGGTTGAAGAAGCACTACTGCCATTGGATGAACATCGTACGGTAACTGGAGCTAGAATCGTTCATATTGACTAAGTTGACAAAGCCCTCCATCCCTGTCAACTTGGTAGGCCCACAAGTCAGCCTCCCACGATGCTGGGTTCAAGCTGGCAGGGGGAGTATTCATTTTTTTTGTGCGTAATAAGGAGGCACTTCCTTGCCTGTGAAGATAGCTGGTGGGTCCGACCTGTAGGCGGGGGGCACGTTTTTTTAGCGAAATACAGAGGCCCTTCCGGTGGGTTCCAGATGTCAGGTGGAGTGATCAAAGACTTGAGAAGGTGTACAGAAAAGCTAGTATACCAGTAAAGAGATGTTGCTCAGTTTTAGAAAAAAGAGACGTGCTCCTGTAGCTGGTTCGAATACAAACCTAGACTATGACTATATATGGTGCTATGCTACTCTGCAAGTAATGAAATTGACATATCCAATGTTCGCTTCTCCTCTTCTCTACTTACTCTGCCTAGCATCAAAAGCTCTGGCCGCAGCAACCATGTCTGCTGGCTGCTCGTCCACCTGCTCTTCAGTAGGCAACAACCAAATATGCGCCAAGCCGCCACCTGTACCATCACCTATGGGTCTCATCACACCCCCACCGGCACGCGCACCGCAGCGGGTTGCTCATCGCAACCCGCTGCCGTTGGTGTGGTGCCACTGCTGCAAATCATGCAGAGTCATCCGTCGTGTCCCAACCACAATCCTCACCCCTGGCTGAGTCTTCTACAAATGCCCGAATCATGGGGTAATAATATGTTTAAGTGTTGTTCTGCTGCTTTCAATTGCTGATTTTTTCAATATTTTGGTTGATGATCTTCCAATTTGATTCGTGCAGAAAAGGGAAGATTCGTGTGATTTGTATTTCTGGGAAGTTGCTGATGTGGGGGAGTGCAACTACACTGATTCTTTGGTTACCCGAGGAATCCCAATACCAGCAGGTTGGGGTGTTGGACAAGTAACTGAAGGAACGTTAAAAGAGGAAGATGCAGAGTAGAAGGTTAAAGATGCAGTTCCTCTGATCATGGCCAAGCAACAGTTGCTGAACGGCCTTGAAAGCAATGAGGATATGAAAGAGCTTGTGAAGATAATGGGCAAAATAGATGTGCTCTATAGGATGATTGTCTCTTTATTTGCAGTGTATGTAGCACTCGTGATGTATTCAGTGGCTATGACATGAGCGCTTTGCTGAAACTAGTAATGAATGAAACCTGTGTAACAGGCTGGGCGTAGTGTTGTGAACATCTAATGATTTCTATTAACGGAAATTAGGGGGTAGCCCCTTTTGCTCATAAATAAATAAATAGCAGATGAAATTTTGGTAAT